>NW_028175757.1:415000-427500 GCF_949987555.1 Borostomias antarcticus
AAGGGCCTGGAGTGTGGTTCCTGGCACCAAGCTGCACCGACAGACAGCGAAAGAGTTGATGTTGATAGTCTGTCTTATTCCGACTAATGTGTCTGACCCATTTTCCCTATCCGTCTGTTTGTTAAGAGGGTCAGAGGTTAAGCAGGGCCCTCTCAAACGGACACAGAGACCCTCTTATGGAGAGACGGGGGATTCTGGGTAAGAGGTCACCTGTCGGTCTCTCTGAGTCAACAGTTTAGCGCTCGGGGTAGGGATATGCAGCGCGCGTCCGCGAGAAGTGTGTGCGCACACACGTGTGTACTTGCGCTTGTAGACACACACACAGACCTATGAGAGGGGATCACACACACACACACGCGCGCGCACACACACACACACACTCGGTGCTGCACTGATTATCTTCTGTTGAATGATGATCACCCTCAGGAATCCACGCGTTACATAAACAGGGGGTAAAGTACTGAAGGGGTCTTTTGTGTTTGTGACAGGACAGGACAGCCATTCCCTGTTCCTCTGTCACCCCCCCCCCCCCCCCCCCCCCCAATCGAGTACATGTCCCAGCCAGCCCTGTAAGCAGCACCACGCACAGAAAAGACAGAAACAGATACAGAGAATTCCTCTCCCACACCTGGAGAGACCTACTGAGTCACTCTGGCACTCTAAGTGTGAGATAGTCTGAAATCGATTTGCCTCAAAACATGTCCTCAGTTTACATCAGCAGAACCATCAATCCATCAATCTATCAATCTATCCTTCCATCCATCCATCCATTTATCCATCCATCCATTTATCCATCCATTCATTTATCCATCCATCCATCTTTCCTAAATAAGCCACTCTATGTTTAGAGAGTCCAGAACTTTCCGTATTCTTGGAAATGGTGATTGGCACTGCGTGAGCCAGCCGAGCCGAGCCAATCAGACATCTGTACATGCGGGACGGTGTGGAAACCGAAAATGGCTGTTCTGGAGGTTCCCCCCTGATTGCACACGGACACAAAATGGCAGCCACAAAAAGAGCAGAGACAATTTTAACCATGTGGCTTCAGAAACTCGTGTAATTTCGCTCCCTGTGAAAAGCACACAAAGGGTCGCTATCAGTCTGGAGGCTCGCACAGGTGTGAGCCACAGAGAGCACTAATGATTCCCATCATGCCCTAAAAGGAGACTGGAGCAGGCAGAGGGGGACGAAATCGCAGGGAAAAAGAGATTACCCATTACCCGCGCTTTCTGGACCTTCAAATTAGCTGCTGTTAGGCTGCTTCTATTTCACCCCGCATGAATAATTAAAATGTTTGGGCGGTTTGTTGTTTGGGAGTTTGTTAGAACTGTTTTTCCCTTTGCTTTCCTTCCCACAACTACTGCGTTTGTGCCGTGTTCACTTGTGTTGTCTGGTTTGGTTAACGATTAACTGCAAAGAGATAAGAGTGTGTGTGTGTGTGTGTAACGTTGCCTAGCTGCTAAAGAGATAAGGCCGATTCAGGTCAGATTCAGACATAAAAAGTCCGCTCGCCATTTGGCGTCATACCAGCTGCCATCGGGCTCTTTTGCATAATTAAGTCAGCTTCTTACCAATAGAGTGACCCTGTCTGCAATTTACCTGAGGTGCCCAAAGAGAGGACGATATATAGAGAGAGGAAGAGTGGGTGTGAGAGAGAGAGTCTAGGAAGGTATACTGTAAAACAATGGTCATAAAAGGCAGAGGTATAGGTTAATAGACAGCAGTGAAACGCGGAGGGAGGGAGGGGTGGATGGATAGAGAGAGAGGGAGAGAGGGAGAGAGAGAGAGGGAGGGAGGACCACATTAATATTCCCACGTTTGCAGGCCCTCGCTGGTGGAAGGGAGAGAGATTGATGAGTGTGGCACGGTGGCTCTCCTCCATTGTTTTGCCTCTTCAGACACAATCCGCCTCTCCGTCTCTGGAGGTCTGAAGGAGGGAGAGACTCTCTCCCTCTCTCTCTCTCTCTTTCATTCTTCCCTTTGATTTCTCTCTGCTTCTTTACAACATGCTATTATTCCCTCCGAAAACCTCACTCCTCCGCCCACTCTGGCACCAAGACACACAAAGGCACAAAAAAGAGCAGATCCCGCCAACACAACACACTTGTCTGGGTGCATCTCTTTGGCGGCGCAGCAAAACCTCTCCTCTGAAGGACCGACTGAACAAACTGTGCATAATATAACTTGGACGAGCCGAACAGCCTCTCCAGGACAGACGACCACGCCGCAGCAGAAACAAAACACACACAGACCACTGCCCGCATCTGAAACCCTGGGCACGCATTAAAAGACACAAACACGCGCACACACACACACACACACACAGGTTTAAGGCTGCAGTTTCCCCCAATGGCCCCCACCCCGCCCCATCTCTCTCTCTCTCTCTCTCAAAGGGCAGCGTGCTGCTGGGGAACCTGAACACTCAAGGTACAGTATTGTGCCGTTACGTTGCGTTGAAGACGGCCAGAGACGGATGGTTTTTATTTTTGTGACTGCGTGCGATTCGTCGAGTCGAGTTAGGCGACAGAGAGAACCGGCTCTGGGTAAGAAGGCACTCAAGAGAGCAACTCCAGAGAGAGCAGCTCCAGAGAGAGCAGCTCCAGAGAGAGCAGCTCCAGAGAGAGCAGCTCCAGAGAGAGCAGCTCCAGAGAGAGCAACTCCAGAGAGAGCAGCTCCAGAGAGAGCAGCTCCAGAGAGAGCAGCTCCAGAGAGACCCCTCGCAGAATAAATCAATAAGCAGGACTCTGGGATTTACATTAAAACAAAGAGAAGAGAACGGGAGAGGCGCTGTCGGCACGGCCGAGGCCGTGGAGAGACGCAAAAACTGGCACGGAGCGACAGATTGGTCTGTGTCTTCCGCCGTCCACCGCGACAACCCCCCCCATCCACCTGCTCCGGCACAGGCCATGAGTCAGCACAAACACACACACACACACACACACACTGGTCAGACCGTTTCCATGGAGACCGCTCAAGCCGAGGGGGCCGGACCAGGCAGCGCTTAGTAGCGCGGACGCGGAAGGAATTTCAATGCCGGGAGGCTCGGGTGGCGAGTGGGATACTGGCGCCGGCCAAGACTGTGTGGGATGAAGCACCGGCCAAGGCGGTGTGGGATGAAGCGTGGGAGGTGATAGACAAGCTCCGAGTTGCCTCTGGTATACAAGTCCACTGATTAAGATGGGCCGACAACGCTCTCTCTCTCTCTGGAACCTACGACTTCTACCCCCCCTCTACGCTTTGCCCCCCAACAGGTGACAAAGCCCTCGGTGTCAGCACCTGGCCCGGCCTCGTCTGTCGAGGAAGGAAGCTGTCTGGTCTTGCCCTAAAAAAACAACAAAAACAAAACAAATAGAAGCCTGGCTGTTGGAATGCGTCTTCGTTTGTCCCGTTGTTTGACATGAGTCGCATGACGTCACGACGCGTAGCTGAAAGAACGTTGGGCTCGGGGAGGCGGGTCTGTCGTCTTTTCTACAGCCCGCGGATGTCGAAGGCCGACAAAGTTTATTGATTAATTGAGTGAGACGTTGTCATATGAGAAGTTGTCATCTGTTCACTGTTAGGGACACTACAAAAAGAGGACAGAAGCAACAGCAACAACAGAGCCCATTGTTAAGGCTAGGACATTTTGTCTTATCAACTTAAAGGACCTAATTTGATCGTCTGAAGAAGGTCAGGAGCCTCTATGAATAGCATCCATTTGATTCTGCCTGCCGGGACCATTTGAAATAGACACAACCAAATGCTATCTGAAAGGGGGCATCTGTTCAATTCAAAGCAGGAAAAGTGGCCGCAATGCCGCACATGCATTAGTTATTGTGGAGATGTTAGTCAAATGATGTGTCAACTACATAAACCACTTTGAGTGTGTTACATGGAACGTTAATGGTTGTCAACAAAGAGAGGTGATGGCGAAAATGGAATACTGTACCTTGGGCATTCATTACCCATGTGAAGGCTTAATTTCCATTTGGCCCAACACAGTCCCACTACATCTTAAGCCCAATGCCCAGTGAATGCACAGAGAGTGAGATTTCAACATTTTAACCATGTTTTTATTGAAATAAAATTGGCTTTGTATTTTGGAAAAAACAAACTGTACAAAATGTCTCCCCAGGATACATTATTTATTATAAATGGATGTAACAAAACAAACAGAAGCAAAATGAAAGAATTGCCACAAATGAGGAAAACTGCAGCTTTAAATACAGTTGAACACACAGATGGTACACAAGCAACAAGCAACAAGCAACATGGAACACTGAACCTCAATGCCTCCTGGGCACTCTGAATTACCATCGCCTATCAACCGCAACTTTTATTCACTCGATAACCGAGCCAGGAGACGACGCCTCAACCTCGACGCCTGCTAGAACTGTTAGCCTACACTGTATGGAATACCAAATGTGCCAATATTAAATAAATAAATATCCCTTCATTATATAATATAAATACAGGAATATAAATAAATAAATAGGTAAATTGTGAAATCGCTAAATAATTAAATAAAATACAAACAATTAATATGAAATATTATTTCATAATGTATGTTTTATTTCATATTTCACATTTTATTTTCAAATGGCACTTTTTATTTATTTCATAATGTTACTTTTCCGAAGGACACTTTATTTCATAATGTCACATTTATTTATTTCATGTTGACTCTTTTCATAATGACTGCTTATTTATTTCATGTTGACTCTTTTCATAATGACTGCTTATTTATTTCATGTTGACTCTTTTCATAATGACTGCTTATTTATTTCATGTTGACTCTTTTCATAATGACTGCTTATTTATTTCATGTTGACTCTTTTCATAATGACTGCTTATTTATTTCATGTTGACTCTTTTCATAATGACTGCTTATTTATTTCATGTTGACTCTTTTCATAATGACTGCTTATTTATTTCATGTTGACTCTTTTCATAATGACAGGACATTTCATAATGTCGTCATGGTTACCTATGGTACAGACCAAAGCAACAGCTCACCGAGACGAGTTGACTTCTGGTAAGCCGCCCCCCCCCCCCCTGCGTGGCCCGCTTGTCGAATAAGCAAGTGAACTGTGTCGGTCTAACATAACTCGGTTAACAAGCAGCATCCTGTGAAATCCCATGGTAAATAATATAACATCGTGTTCAATATGTTGCATCAAATGTTGTATTTTGACTGATGGTGCATGGGGTTAGAGAGCTAACGTTAGCTAGCTAGGCTAACGTCACTGACGAGACTAGCATGGGGTTAAGGGGGTTACAGCCTCTAACGTTAGCTAATTATGATCTAATTTCTAGAATGTACAAATGTTAATAAATGTGTAATTTGCGATCCACCATTACCAGAAGAAGAAAGAGGGGGTATGGCTGCTGAGAAATCAACCCCAGACTTACTGCGGGAAGGGTTAGGGTTAACCCTAACCCTAACCCTAACCCTAACCCCCGCTTGGAACAGACAACCTCCGCAGCTGTCCCTAGTACGACGGCCGCTGCAGCTCCAAGCCCGAGAACCCCTGTTCAAGGTACAGTCTAGCAACAAATACTACTACACCATAGCAATATAATGGTTGGTCTAGACCTGTTCATTGAACATTCGTATCATGTACTTTTTAGAAAGTTAGTCTTGCATAGCCCTGTCTACACTGTGCCAGCAATTAACACTTTTCAAATGGGATCTTTACATGCCACTATTTAGGCTAATGTATCCATGCATAACTACAGAAGTACTGTACAGATGTTGCACCTTTTCTCCAATACATCATCATAACAACTTGTAATGTCTTCTCCCCCACATTTTGAAGCTGAAGTGGCGAGGCTGTTTGCTCCGTACAATAGAAGGCCCTCTACGCCGCTGTCGTCTATCAGGCCACCAGCTCCAAAGGCTCCACGAATCAGCTACACCCATGTATTCTTTTGTTTAAGTGATCATTTAACAGACAAAATACCCAGCAAAGCTGTTAAAATCCAACTTGGAGCAGCTGGTCTGGGGGAGAAAAGAATCTCATTTCAAGGTAAAACGTTGTTTGTTGTATAGTTGCATGTTTTGATTAGTTTAGTTTAAAAAACGTTTATAATCCCGAATGGTTATTGAACTGAATGTAAGAATGGCTGAATCCCAATTCTTCCCTTAGACCTAACACTAGCCCTACCTCTTGATTTTGACGATGCCATTTAGGGCTAGTGTCATCCTGATTCCTGAGGGTGTCAAATTAACAGTAACACTACCCCTTGACTCTCCATTTCGAGGGCAAAGGGTAGGGGTAAACATTTGAAATGGAATTTGGCCAATGATGATATTTTTTACTTGTTTGTTTTAGGGAGGGAAGTCGATCCACACCACTTTCACAGAAAAGTTGAGGAAATGTTCCCACAGCTAAGAGAGACGGGGGTTTGAGTTGTTGAGGATCTCCGGCACAACACGCAGCCGTGATTTGTGTATCATCCCAAGCCCAGAAATTGGATACAATGTGCAATACCTCCAGAATCCGAACACTGGGATTGGCCAAGCAACAATATTTATCAGACCACTGCAGAGGAGTATTGATCTGGAAAATGTAAGAATGTCATTAAAAGTTAACCACTATTTTGGACATCATGGCCTATTTTCAGTCTGTCTACCATAAACCTGACACAGAGACTCATTTGACTGATTGAGTCACTATTAAAAACTAAATCAAATATTTTGTCCCATTTGTAGACCCCTTCAATCATCCAGCCAGGACCGCTGACACAATGCCTCAAATGTGAAAAAGATGTCCCTCTCAACCAAATGAAGAATCATATTCTATATTGCCGAAGGTACGGATTACCCATTTAACTGTTTTATTTGTATTTTTTATACATAATGTTAGTGGTTGTTGTATGTCAGCAGTTGATACTGTCAGCACAATTAATAAAATGTTTTTTGGGAATTAATATTACAATTTCTGTTGACCCTTGTAGCTTGCTCAGTGGAGCAGGAGATTCAGTTGATACTCAGAACAGGGAAGCACAGGCATGACCCAGCTACAGGGAAGCACCGGCAGGCCCCAGCTACAGGGAAGCACAGGCATGACCCAGCTACAGGGAAGCACAGGCAGGCCCCAGCTACAGGGAAGCACCGGCAGGCCCCAGCAACAGGGAAGCACAGGCAGGTCCCAGCTACAGGGAAGCACAGGCAGGTCCCAGCTACAGGGAAGCACAGGCAGGCCCCAGCTACAGGGAAGCACCGGCAGGTCCCAGCTACAGGGAAGCACAGGCAGGCCCCAGCTACAGGGAAGCACCGGCAGGCCCCAGCAACAGGGAAGCACAGGCAGGTCCCAGCTACAGGGAAGCACAGGCAGGCCCCAGCTACAGGGAAGCACAGGCAGGCCCCAGCTACAGGGAAGCACAGGCAGGCCTTCCCCAGCTACAGGGAAGCACAGGCAGGCCCCAGCTACAGGGAAGCACAGGCAGGTCCCAGCTACAGGGAAGCACAGGCAGGCCTTCCCCAGGTCCCAGCTACAGGGAAGCACAGGCAGGTCCCAGCTACAGGGAAGCACAGGCAGGTCCCAGCTACAGGGAAGCACAGGCAGGTCCCAGCTACAGGGAAGCACAGGCAGGCCTTCCCCAGGTCCCAGCAACAGGGAAGCACAGGCAGGTCCCAGCTACAGGGAAGCACAGGCAGGCCCCAGCTACAGGGAAGCACAGGGTGTGCCCTCTTCTAATCCAGGTAGAGGGCAGGTAGATGATGTGCCCTCTTCTAATCCAGGTAGAGGGCAGGTAGATGATGTGCCCTCTTCTAATCCAGGTAGAGGGCAGGTAGATGATGTGCCCTCTTCTAATCCAGGTAGAGGGCAGGTAGATGATGTGCCCTCTTCTAATCCAGGTAGAGGGCAGGTAGATACAGTGAAGTTGGGGTGCGTTTTCTTTCGACACAAGGCTGATCCTGAGACTTTTTTTTTGCAGACAGTAGAGTAGGCCTACAGTGCAGTACAGTAGAATATAGTAGAGTACAGTGCCGTAGAGTACAGTCCATCTGTTATGTGTGCCGCTTACTTCACCATCTGGGTGTGATTTTTATATATATTTTGTCTAACTGTTCCGATGCAATTATGTATTTTTACTCTAGAGTTGAAGACTGAACCTGATGGAAGCAGGGCTGCCTGGCTTTTTAAGTCAGAATTACTTTCCCGTAATGAAACCGGAAAGGAGCTGCTTCTGAGAATGGATTTGCGAGACAGTGTTGAGGATCAGGAGAGAGCACTGATCTCCTTCTACAAAGCCCCCAGGAGAGAGTGGGCCTGTCCTCTCAAATGCAAACTGGAAGGTATTGCTGGTGTGTTTATGTAAAATGGAGAAATTATAAAATGTTTTGTTCATGCAAGTCTCTAGAGATTTCATTTTTCCATAGGAGATGCTGCTATTGGAGAAGGGGTGACCAGATTCTTCTTCTCCAAGACTATTTCCCTGTTACAGTCTGGTTTTCATTTGAATCTTGGTATGTTGAAGCTAAACAAAAAAAACCCTGGGAGAATAATGTATGGGAATAAAGTCACACCACCGTTGCATGGCTCACATTTCCAGTGTAACACTGTTGCATTGCTTTTTGGGTCAAGCATGTATTTGATTTATCTAGAAGTATCAAAATATCCAATGTTGTGGCACAACATCTGTTTAACTGATGTATGTAACATACTTCTATATTCTCAAATCATTGACATTTGATTGGTATTTGATTGTCCGCTCTTGCGGCTCTCGTCACTTTTCTGCCGGTCATAAACCTGATGTCCTCTAGCTGAAAGAGGGAGCCATATGCTGCGCTCAAATAGTGGTGAAGGTTCATTCCATTTCATGCAACACAATGCAATCTTGCAGGCAGTGTGTCTGTAGCATTAGCTCTTGTAGCATTGGCTGCCTTACATGACCGATGAGGTGTTCTGATGCCACTGTACTGTTTACAGGGAACACAGATATCACAAGATTGTTCGAAGGAGAACAGGATCACCTCATTCCATCAACGAGCCAATCACTTCTGGAGGGTGACATGTTCTTGGTGGCAGGTAAGATGGATTGTCAGTGCACTCAGTTTCAAATAGATATTTTCTGTTAATGTGAAAGTTTTTTTTTACACTGTTGATACCTCCTGAAGATTACAGTGTGTGAATAGTACTGGAGTATCAGCGCAGGATAAATCAATAAGGTAAAATGGATCAACCTTTCTCACCAGTATAAATTTTGACTCCATTGATTTTAATTCTCTGTAGGAAGGATGATGGGCCACTCCTTTCTACACCATGGACCCTGTGTATTTGGAATCAGTCCTGCCATCATCCATGTCCTGTTCAGGGGACCACCAGAAACGGCAACGATTCTGATAGAGGACTGTCCAGACCTGGATATACGCAACACCATCCAGTTGGTATGAAATGTGGACGTGCTTGTTTGTTTTGGAACCATGAAGTTTTACCTACAGCTGAAATTACTTCCGAATGCGTATTGTGATTTGTTGAGTGGCATTCTAAACCGTGTGTATTATTACTTGTTTTTGGAGATGGTTCTTTTAACAATGAGTTTAGCAACAAGTCCCGTATGAAAGCAGCGGTCATAGGTACAGGGCCACAGTCGTTCGTATATTCATGATCTAGCACACCTTCTTGCGTTATTGCTTAATCATAGATGTTTTTTGTTTCCAGCTCAAAGGCGATGGTGTTTTGACCGGGGAGGAGAAGGGAATCGTCCTGGAGCTTGCTCTGGCCTGGGACCTGCCTGGAGTCACTGAGACCAATCGGAGGTGGCTTTATGAGCAGCTTCTGTCCCATGCTGTGAGTGTTGATGCAGATTACTTCCTTAGAACTGCAGATTAAACAAAAAGTGTAATCACTCATTTGTTTTCTAATGTCATTTGTCTGCAGTAAACCACTGTCACTTTTCTTGATAGTTGTTCCATATGTGCCCATTTTATTTATTGTAGGTTATTGCACGAACAAGCCGCCAGGTGAAGCAGCTGAGGAAAGGGCTAAAGGAGACCATGGTGTGGCCACTTCTAACTGAAAGGGAAGACATCATTCCTCTCTTCCTACCCAGGAACTCAGAGTCTGCTCCCAGTTCTCTGGTACATATCACAACCACACTTTTCAAATTAAACAAAACATACTTCTGTGGGCATGTGACGCAGTTGGTAGTGCTGTCGCCTCACAGCTAGAGGGTCCTGGGTTTGATTCCTGCAGGGGACGCTGTGGGTGTGTCCTCATCTCCATGACACCAGTACCCATTCCCTGGGCGGCAAAAGGGCCTTTCTGTGTGGAGTTTGCATGTTCTCCCTGTGCCCCCAGGGGTACCCTACTTACAGAAACCCCTCACAAAAACATGCAGTAATCCACCTGGTCACTATAGCACCTCCTCTGGTCAGTCAGGGGGCGCCTGATGGGAGGGAAAGGAACTGGTCGGAATAACGTGAACCTCCCATGCGCTACATCCTACTGGTGAAAGTCCCCCGTCTCGTGATAAGAAGCTAACTGCTTAGCTAAGAGGGTCTGCTAACTGGTCATGTATCAGAGGAAGCATTAGTCCAGTTCTAGGCTCTCCCCAGGTTGGCAGAGAGAGTATCGCCCAGAATTACGCTACGAAGCAATTGGCACCGAGTGATAAAAATTGTAAAAGAAACAAAGCATACTTCTTGTCTTCTTCCTTTGAAACTTTCTCAAACATATTTTTGCAGTCCATTCTACAAGCAATCGTGTGGCCTAGCCTGGACGAAGAGGATGAGGATGATGACGAGTGCTCTTTGGAGGACAAATGTAGAGTGGCAGGATATCTTCGGCGTTTCATTGAGAATGGTAATCATTTTACACTGGAAGCCACAGTCAGATTATGTACAGTATTTTAAATATATACGGACATGGTGATGATTCTCATTTCATTGTATGACGGAGGGAATCATACATGAGGATGATACTCAAATGGTACATAGAATGTATCTATGGAATTACCTAATACATATAGTAGGGCCTAAAAGACTTTATATATTCTTTGTTCGTTAACTCTTTTTTTTTTTATCATCATAGCATCCGGTGCACAACTCAAAGAACTCCTCAAGTTCTGGACAGGATGGGATGTCCTGCCCAAAGAACTCACGGTGGAAGTGGTGAACAGTAATCTGCCAAAGTCGTCCACCTGTTTTGAGAAACTGCGTCTTCCTGCACACTATCATATCTACGAAGCATTTGTCACCGAATTCCAGGCCTGCCTCAACTCCACGGACACAGGCTTTGGTCTGATTTAGGGGGAAATAATATGTATTTTTTATTTTAATTTTTTTTAGATTCAGAATCAGATTCTAATAGAAGAAAATGTTGTACACCGTTTAGTTTTTCCATCAGGAGATTGTTTTGAGGGTTCAATAATTTTATTTAATTATTTAGCGATTTCACAATTTACCTATTTATTTATTTATATTCCTGTATTTATATTATATAATTAAGGGATATTTATTTATTTAATATTGGCACATTTGGTATTCCATAACACTGTACCAAGTGTGAAAATCAAGGACTCCCTTGTGTGGTAGGTGATGAGCCAGACACACAGTGAAATTAGGAAGTGTCTTCATATGCAGCTCACTGGAAGCCAATGATAACAATAACAGTGCAACTCCTTCCTGAATGAATATTAAGTGTGTGAGGGGTGGATGGAGTAGTGTGTGTGTGTGTGTGTGTGTGTGTGTGCGTGTGTGTGTGAGAGAGAGTTCCTATTCTTTGGTTGTGAATGGTATATTTTAGTAGGGAACGCAGGCATTACTAACAAGGAAAGCTGAGATATTCCCCGACAATGAATTTCCCCCTTTGAGTAAAACGACGGGAATGTTGCAATCATAAACACAACACGTGATGGAGAAAACAACAAAAATACAGCAAAATAGTTTGTTATTCACAATATTGTACAACTTGCATATCAATAGCTCACACGATTGTCTCCTACATAATTGGAAGAGGATCATATACGAACAAAGCGATCTTTTTGGTGTCCTTTCCGTCCTGTTCTATAACTGCAAAGCGCAATCAACCTTTGTCTTTTCTCAGAGCTTCCCCCTTCACAGTGGACGTGACGTTATTCACAGCTTGCCGGAACCTCCGGTCCGTAACTCAAAAATGTGCCATGCGTATAGCCCCAAGCCCCCAGGATTCGAAATCTAAAGTGAAGGCCTATTGAACCGCGCCATCTTGGCTAGATTTGTAGTCACTTGGCTATTTCCGGTGACTTTTGACTTGCGCAGTTGAGCTTCTCTGACCGACGCGCGTCCACGAAAAAGTTCACATTTATCTGAAATGTAGACGCGCGTTCCCGGCTCTCTCGGCTCTCCCCGCTTTGATTTAGCAATGAAAACCGGCTTGCATATTAACCTGTTTTTGTCAAATATATCAATTGGAGAAATTATTTTTTGATCCTGGCATCTTAGTTTTAACAGGTTAAATATAATTGAACATGTTTTGTTTGCTAGTAGATGGTATTCATTCCGTTCGCGATAACGTTATTGCAGCCAGGCT
>NW_028175757.1:435000-450000 GCF_949987555.1 Borostomias antarcticus
TGATAGGGTTATAAGGATTGTCGCCATATGAATTCTACATGGCCCAGACGTCTGTTTTAATGTGGTGACATTAAGTAATGTGGTGACATGAAGTAGGTTGATGTGGGGACATCACAATTCAAGGTGGATATTTGTCAGATCAAAACTTGATTTAAAAGTGCAGTTTGCGGTTTGGCTCAGAATAACTTTTTGTTGTATTTTTTGCAATTTCTTACTAAATTCCGACAGGAATCAATACATAACGTTTTCTGACACTAAAATGAAATAAATCCACAATCTGTGAAAGTCGCAGGACTGTAATAAATATAAAAATAAATCTATTCAATTTCAAAAGTCTAAGAGGAAATCACAAACCGCATACTGCACCTTTAAAATCCATCTTGCATGGGGATGTTGAGGTGGTGATGGTGGTATTGTATGTGGGCAGTATCTTGTTGAGGACATGTTTGGACATGCCAGGAATGACTAACTCTGGTCCAAGATAGCCCTGGTCCAGGTGGGTATACTATTCAGGACTATACCCGGTATATCCCTGCCGGGGACCATTCATTGTGCCAGACTTTTTTCAATCGGTCATCATTGCATCTACAGACAGTATTATTTCATTACTCACCGAAATTAAGACATTTTTCAAAAGATTAAAGCCTTTTTCTCCGAGGTGGCTACAGTTGTAGGCCCCTACCTTTTATATGAAAAGAAACACTTTGCACTTAAATAGCACATATCCACCGATATCCATTATCCACTCAGCTATTATGGTATCCACAAGCCTGGCTTCGCGACCCTAATCACGTGATCTCACATGCTGTTTCTGTGCTGAGAGATCACATGATCAGGGTTGCCATGCCAGGCTTGTGGACATCGGTGGATATGTGCTATTTAAGTACAAAAAGTGTTTTATATAAAAGGTGGAGGGCTACAACTATAGGCACCTCAGAGAAAAGGCTTAATCTTTCAAAAATGTCTTCACAGCGGTAACAAAATAATATTGTCTCTAGACCGAGTTAAAAAAGTCTATGGTGCAATGAATGGTCCCTGGCAGGGCGGCATACCGGGTATAACCCTGAATAGTATACCAACCTGGACCAGGACCTGATCTAAGCCACAGTTGAGTGTGCATGCTTTTGTTCCAGCACAGCTTGAACATAGTTCATGCAAACAGACTATGATTTGTTCTGTACTCAAATTTGGTGTATTTGTGCTAGGAGGGAACCAGACCTGGCATACTTGACTTATAAGCATCTCCCCAAATGACCATCCCAAAGACTTACCCCAAAGTACAACAGGACTCCATAAAACAGGAAAGGCCAGAGGAAACAGCGAGCAAGTGCACGCATGAGCCGAGGCTTCTTATTGGACGATGCAACTTCTCGGTCCCATTCTCTATACCAGGAACCAACGAAGAAGAGTTTCAAAACACAGGCAGAAAACATTACCAGGAACCAAAGAAGAAGACCATTAATTACAATAACAGTAAGAAGAGAATACACCTACTGTTAAATAACTCAGACAGGTTGGCTAACAGTTACAGTAAAGCAGCAGGGTGACTCCTTAATAACCTGGGTGATTTGGCTGACTTATCCAACAAATTGTGGGGAGGGCTGGGGACGGTGAGAAGGCTGAAAGAACCAATGAGTGAGAGAGGGAGAAAGAGGGTGAGAAAGAGAGAGAGAGAGAGAGAGAGAGAGAGAGGGAGAAAGAGAGAGGGGGATAGGGAAAGAGAGAGAGAGAGAGAGAGAGAGAGAGAGAGAGTGGAAGAGAGAGTGAGGGAGAAGGAGAGAGAGGGGGATAGGGAGAGAGGGGGAGAGAGAGAGAGAGAGAGAGAGAGAGAGAGAGGGGGGGGGTTAGAGAAAAAGGGGGGGAGAGAGAGAGCAGGACCCAAAAAATGACAGAAAAAATAGTACGAGTACGAGACAGTGAAGCAGCCATCCCTATTCTGCTAATCAAAGGTAAAGTTCAAATTCCCAGCAGGCTTCAGTATTTCCCCCGATCATTCATCACCCTGCGGGCATCTGGCCCTTTCAAAGGTCGACTTTTACGCCGGTTTAGCATCGGTTGGCATCGGTTACCGTGACGTGGCCCCTGCCTCTCACCCAATAGGGGCCCCTGCAGCAGGACCAGCATGTGGCACACTGTGTTTGTGTCGTTTCAGGGGCAAAAACATAGGTGGCATTTAACAGGTGTTCTAAGATCTTCCCCCTTTTTTTTTCTCTTTCCGAAATCCTTCAAAGGTGTGACATTTACTCACTCTTACAAGGGGGGGCAGAGGAGAGAGGAATGGAGGGGAGAGGGAAGAGGTGGAGACAGAGGGAGGGGGACGTTTGAAGAGAGAAGGAGACAGACACAGTGGGAAAAAGACAGGTCAAGGAGACAGAGTTAAAGTGAAGGAAGGTTTCTAGAGAATTCTGGAAAGAAAGCATTCTACTCAGTTCTGACGATAGTATTCTATAGAGCTCTTGAAAGAGAGAGAGAGAGAGAGAGAGAGAGAGAGAGAGAGGGAGAGAGAGAGGGAGAGAGAGAGAAGGAGAGGCAGAGAGAGAGAGAGGAACCACATAGCCCCATTACTATTTGCTCAGTGTGTGTTTGGGACAACATGTCAACATTTATTATTGTATATCCTATATTTACCTCTGCCCCAGCGATAGCGCAGGGCGAGAGGTAGGCTAATGCTTTTGGAGGCGTGTTTTTGTTTGCTTGTTCGTTTGTTTGTTTGTCTGACTGTTAGCAGGTTTAGCAAATTGACTGTTTAGGTTTAGCAAAAACTACTAAATTGATTTTCATGAAACCCGGTGTAAGCGTGTAACATGGTCCAACTAAGAACCCATAAAATTTTGGAGTGGATCCGAATCACGGGGCAGGTCTACGGGCTAACCATTGGAGTAAATTATTTTTTATTTTAAATAAAATAAATTCAACATTAAATAACATTGAAGGGCAGAGAGAAAAGCCGACCTCACTCCACTCACAAGGACAGTTTGTAAGAAGGGACAGACAAATCTAAAGAAAGACTATTCAAGAACTGTTTCTGCTGCATCACAACTATCCACATCCTCCTCCTCCTCATCATCATCATCATCATCAAACTGCAGAATTTTCTTCAAGGGAAAGAACTGTTAAACAGAATCAAATGTAGTCTATTCAAGATGAGGCACACATGTGAAGTTGTAAATGTTGAGAAATACAGAGATAAATAGAAGTGACATTATTGATGTTGAAAATGCAAATTTAACCAGACATGTTGGCTATAAGGTACCGTTTTTGTCAAATACAAACCTTTCTAGTCTCTCTGAGAGGTTGTCAGCCAGGTCATACGAAGGTGCCTTGTAAACATCTGCCAACTCCAACTTCTTTTTGAAGCCCTTCCTCAACAATGGTGATGTCCACCTGCAAACAGAGCATACTTCAGTTGGTTGCCCATCCCTGCCACATCCACTGAGGTATGTGCTGTACATTTAGGCTACGTACAGTACATCAATATAATTTCAATGTTTCAAACATTTAAACCATATCAGCAAGCGCTGATTGAAAGGGTCATCAAAAAAAAGACGCACGCATTTTCCCGTTTCTTTATAACGGTTTGATTGGTAGGCTAATGCTGGATATATTCAATAGGCTACATTTTGGAACAGGATGCTACACTTCCTCCCATATAATCCCTGTGCGTATACTACCGTATGTTTGAATGTGTGCTGCTGTGCGCATTATACTGTTTTGTGTTGGATGTATTATACACACGGGAGAAGATGGATGCATCGGTATCGATGGTATTTCATACAAAGATATCATTATGTTTGCAAGACATTCAGAACGTGACGTGCAGTGGGAGCGCAATGGAATAGTGTAATTTCCTTTGGAAGCAAACAGGACATGGTCCTTGGCAAAGTTGGGATTTCCCTTCGAATGTAAACGTAGTATTGAGGTTGTTATTAACATATAATGTTTAGCCTACAATTTCTGGAGAATGCTCGTCCAATACGGTGCACCTGACAGTTCAAACGCGCTTTCTCCAAATGCGCAACTGCGCCCCGATGTCTCCGAATGCCTTTACGCTTCCAAGAGCCCAAACCCTGGTTTAAAAAATGTATTTCTTACCAGAAAAAAAATCGGGAGAGGAAGTTTGCATCTTCCACCGGTGACTTCTGCATCCTAAACGCGCCGCCAGTTTGATTTCACTGCACCTGTGACTCGGTCGCTCACATTTGGTGTCCCTCACGCTTTCCCTTTTGCGAGGATGACCGCCGGTTAGCTATCCACCTTGAGTCTATTGTAAATCTATTGCCTCCGCAAGAAATGACACGGGTCGCATATTGTGGCAACACAATTTGCAAAGACATAAACTACTGGATCTTAGTGGCACTGCTTCAGCAGGCAAGCTTCCGAGAAATCCCCTCCCCTGTCTAGTAGACTTTAGCTGTAGGCTAATAGGATGATTAATACAAATATTTGTTTCATATATAGGCTATAATTCGTTTGCTTCACGTGTTTATTAATGTTATTATACTATGTGCACTGTGCAATGTCGCCTATATTGACTTTATTCTCTATTAAGTAGGCCTACCTCTTGTGTCACTGCTGCTGTAACGCCCGAACAACGAAGTTGCAGAGAGAGCAACTATCCTACTGAATTTTTGTCTGAATGAACTTGAAACTTTCTATCGGATTCAGGTTACAGTTTTAGGGAGGATGACAATGTCAAGACATTCCATTATGGAACACAGATTGTGGAAACCCACCGAAGTCCCTAAACAGGGATCACTATTAACTCACAATAACAACTTGCCTTAGCCAACCATGAATGACTCCACACATTGTATATTCTTTACAGTAACCAGATTGGTTGTTATAACAATAGAGCATTTGTCACATTAATTCACTTCTTTCGGGTGGCAAATCTCTTCAGCAAATATTGGTTTGGGAATAGGCCGCCAGTTCAGTCATAGGGGTGTAGTGACTAAAGAAGTGGGTATAGCCTAGTATCCTCCACTACACCCCTGTTCATTTAGAGAATGATGATGGAGCAATAGGGCACTCTACCCTCATTTGCATATTATGCAAATGTGTCCCCCCCAGGGGCTGTGTCTGTGGGTGCGTGTGTGTGTGAGAGTGTGTGGGCGGGTGTGTGTGTGTGTGTGTCTGTGAGTGTGTGTGTGTGTGTGTGTGTGTGTGTGTGTGTGTGTGTGTGTGTCTGTGAGTGTGTGTGTGTGTGTGTGTGTGTGTGTGTGTGTGTGTGTGTGTGTCTGTGAGTGTGTGTGTGAGTGTGTGTGTGTGTGTGTGTGTGTGTGTGTGTGTGTGTGTGTGTGTGTGTGTGAGTGTGTGCTCCAGACCTGACCCCCACCCAGGTAGATTGGTCAGGGGGGAGTAGTGATACAAGGACAGTTTTTTGTGTGTCTATGCCTTGGTCTGTGTGGCTGTGTGTGTGCTCACGTGTGTGTGTGACTGTGGTCTGTGTGTATATGTATGTGTGTGTGTGTGTGTGTGTGTGTGTGTGTGTGTGTGTGTGTGTGTATGTGGACTTAAGCTTAAGCTCTGGCATTATAGTACTGTGTGCATCCTGATATTGTGATACCAAACCTTGGATTTAGCCTTTTCCCAGTGTCTGCATGTGTTGTGTGTGCATGTGTGTGTGTATGTGTGTGTATGCGTGTGTGTGGCTGTGTGTGTGGGTGGTGGCTGCAAAGACATTCAACTGTTTGTGAGATACACTTAACTCTTAGGGGCAATGTCTGTGGTTATGTAGTATACGTTTAGACAAATCATTGTACTGTACTTTTTACCGGGGCACTTTTTAGCCAAATAAAGGCCTTTCAACAGGTTTCAATCAGAATCATGACTTATGCAAAATAAAACTGTGTGTGTGTGTGTGCTCGCGTGTGTGTGTGACCGTGGTCTGTGTGTATACGTATGTGTGTGTGTGTGTGTGTGTGTATGTGGACTTAAGCTCTGGCATTATAGTACTGTGTGCATCCTGATATTGTGATACCAAACCGTGGATTTAGCCTTTCCCAAGTGTCAGTGTGTGTGTGTGTTGTGTGTGCATGTGTGTGTGTGTGCGTGTGTGAGTGGTGGCTGCAAAGACATTCAACCGTTTGTGAGATACACTTAACTCTTAGTCAGGGGCAATGTCAAGGACACTTTTTAGCCAAATAAAGGCTTCTCACTAGTTATACAGGTTTCGATCAGAATCATGACTTATGCAAAATAAAAGGATCACCTACTCTGGGTTGGTACAAATGATTTACTCAAGAACAGTTGAGATACAGTATACTGTATGTGCTGATACTGATAGATGACTATGTTACAGTCTATGCATGATGATAATTCATTGATTAATATAAGAATGTATTTGTATGATAGAGTGTATTTGGTGTGACGATGTAATGACTTTGGTGACTACATTAAATTTTTTCTAGAGTTAATATACCCCTTTTGAGGACCAATGGTGGATCAGATTACATTTTTCAGACCCCATGCCCCAGAAGTTGAAGGGGCTATTGTTTGCAATGACATCACACATCTGATAAGCAGCACAGTACAACAGCCTCTGGTGTTTTTACAGACTGACAGAACTAAAAAGTACTCCTTTTACCCACCATGTGCCAACATTATTACTGTAATCAAATTGAAGCACTATTCACACAGACCAAACTCTGATCATACACAGAGTAATATATATTAACATTTGAAAAGTACTAGTTTTACTGTGTTGGAAAATAATAACTAGAAATGGTGCTCAGAGAGCACAGACCTCCGCCCGTGAATGCATTTCGTAACTCTGTGTGCGTGCACGAGCGTGAGAGCAGGACACGTTTGATATCGTTGCATTTGTTAGGTCGAGAGCCAGTCCAAACCCTGGGTCTCTGTGACCTTCCCATGTCCAGATATGGCCTTTTGAATACCCCCCCATTGACAATGAATGGAGAGATTTTTTCGCTAAGTCCAAAAAATGAATGGAGGTGATTGGCAGGTCATGTTTGGGCGGCATGTGGATCCACCCTGTGATTTGGATCCACCCAAAAATTGAATGGGTTCCAAGTTGGACCATGCTACATCCCTCTTTTTCATGAAAAATGGTCTGTGTAATCCTGCTAACAAACCACTGAACAAACGAACACACAACACTGAAAATATTACCTCTCGCCCTGCACCGTCAGACAATAACATGTTGTGATGACATTATTCTGATATTTTATTGATATATGTCAAACAACTATTTGGGGTAAGCTGTTCGGGGGTCTTTATTTTATATATATATACATATATATTTTTTTTTTTTTTGGCGATATCTAAATAATCTCCAATTACACAGAAAAGATCCCAGGGCAATTGAGTATTGAGGCGAAGCAAACCTTTCATGTACTGCAAGGAAACGATTGATGGTTACTAAATCTTCTCTTGTAGGATAAATGTGTTGATGGTGACTGATGTACCCTCCTTTGGTGTTTGTTTCATTTCAGACACCAATACATACCTATATTCTGTACAACAGATGTTTCTATAAACTAAACTCCCAAAAAACGGTTTACATTAGCCGTGACCTCTCCTTAAAAAGACATCCGCCATGGATGTGTTGCCCCCAGATCCATGACGCCCACAAATGTGTGCTTGCCAGTTGGTCAGAGGGGTGATGATTGTGTGAAGAGGTAATTGAAGACCACATTATAAGGGATCAGACTTGACCATACAGAACATCTCAGAGACAGATTTACACCTTACATTACATTACAGTCATTTAGCAGACACTTTTATCCAAAGCGACTTACAATAATTGCATTTAACGTACTGTAGGGTAGTGAAAGCTGTTGATGGTGTAAGGGTCTGTGCATATGTTCCAAATATTTCTAGCCACCATAGGATTCCAAAAGTAGTGCACAATGTTGTATTGCATTAAGTTAATTACTGTGGTGAGGACATTAAACATAGTTTAATTTGTAAACAGGTGAACAACAATGGTAAGATTGTTCTTGGAGTGTGTACTGTAAATGTACTGCAATCTGTGGAGGCCTCAAATGCAAATGCAGGATGTTATGGGACAGACAGTTGGGTGTACCCTTTGGGCCAATGTGTGTTTCAGTTGCAAATAAGGCAAAACAAATAGACAAAATATTCATAGTGAAGTCTGAGTATACAGTAGGCTCATTATTTGTCAATCAAACCATGTGTTCCACTGTCTGCCAGTATAGGCTTCCTCAATCAACGTAGTCAACTTGTCTCTAGCGGACCATTGTGATGACAGAGCCTACATTATTTTGGACCATACACAATTCTGTAACCAACAAATTGAAAGAGTTCAGACTCAAAAAAAAGAAAGAATTGTATGGAGTACAAGTAAAGTAAAGGTCATACGTTGGATGTGCAGTGAGGACTTTACGCGGATAAGTTTTAGACTTTAGGCTCTGTCAAGGAAGGAAATTAGTTTCAAGTTGTCAGTTGCAGATTTTTAGTGACCAGTAGTCAGTCCTTGAATTCAACACTTAACTATTTAAACCAATCCTAATTCATAGAAAACCTATATCATTGCCCACGCAAAGGCAATTTGTTCCTAAGATCAGAGGTAAGAGTGCCCCCTACTGGAAATGGGTGCCCTCCAGGGCAACAGACAATAGGCAGCGTGCATGTGGACGCGCCTGGGGGCCAACCAAGTGCTCCTGTCCGTCTTCGCCAGGGTAAAATACAGATTCATCTGTTGTTTATAAGAGTAATATGTTGGGACAGTAGATACATTTTATGTTATAGTACAAAAACAAAAAAATTGTTAAGGGGGCCTATTACCCCACTCTTGGGGAAAAGCCCCCCCCCCTCACCCACGGGGGCCTTGTGCCCCAAATTAAAAGGTACAGTGTGCAAACCCCCTACCATCGGTTAAAACTTGAACCAATAGCTTTTGATATTAGTAATGTTGTCATGTGACTACTTACAACAGGACAGTGTAACACCAACAGTGTAAAATGGGTCTTGAAAAGTATGATAACATAAGGCGTCAGTAATAATAATAATAAACTGTTCATATTGAGGACAAAAAACTATTTTCCTGTATTTTTAAAATAAAAATACATATTTTACAAGATAACCTTCTTGATACATTTTCTGGCACCAGTATTATGTATTTTATTTTGATGCATTTATTTGAGAGGTATTTTGTAACAAGATAGGCCTAACGGTATATTTTCATGTATATTTGCCCATCTCAGATTATGGGAGGCTTGTTACAGTGCAAAGGTCACGGTGAAGTACATCCGCGGGTCACGTGCGCCACAGTGCAGCAGTAGATCAATCCATCCATGATCGCGCAGAGGATGAGCTCACGTACAGTGTGCGTAGGACAGAAGCTCACGTACAGTGTGCGTAGGACAGAAGCTCACGTACAGTGTGCGTAGGACAGTGTGCGTAGGACAGAAGCGTAAGTGAAGTGATTAACATGGTAAACGAAGTGGAATACGCATTCCCTGCTGGAGAGGAAAGCGACGGGAGCAATGATGAATGGGATATCGGAATCTCGTCGTCGAGAACAGACTACTACACTAAGACAGACTACTAAACTAAGGTACTGCAGGTATAGATAACCGAGTTGTATTTCTACTCACTTCGGAGTAGAAATACCGCCCACCCACGGCATTGAATTGCGAGCTTTTCAGCGGCGTAGGCCCTAGCTGGCTCAAGCGTGTTTCTGAAGGTTGTCATGTCGGTTGGCAAGTCAGGGGACCCGAGTTGGAACCCAGCGGGCAAAGTGGAGATGGAAGCGATACTGACGGGCGACATCGGGACATTAAACGTTACCTACTGGCTGGCTCGAATTGAGCTAGTAGCTATCTTGCTATCTAAATGCTAGCGTGCACGCAGACCTCCGCCAGTTACATAGCTATCAGGCCATGTTCACTAGCTAGCAAATGAAATCGCGTGCCCTCCGCGGTTTGACCCTAGCCTCTCCCCCTAGCTCTGCACGCTCCCTGTTTGCATCCATGATCCTACCTGACGGGCCGCTTCTACTAGGTGACATGGAGAGGGTTGATGTCTGCTATAGTTATACCACGTACTCCGACTACAGGGGTTCCACAAGGGTCTGCCCTGGGTCCTCTCATCTTTTCTCTACACTTCATCTCTGGGTTCTGCCATTCACTCGCATGGCTTCTCCTATCAATGCCAATGACACATAGAAATGCGTTGGAAAACTGATAAATGTGCTTTTCCGAGACAGGAAGCACAGGGTGTAATCTTACTGGTCTCAATATGCAAGTCATGCCAAACACCTATAAAATACTGGAACGATCAGTGAAATTATTATTTCAGGTTCATGACAGACAACAAATAGGACTAAATGTCCCAAATAGCACACTACCCCTTTCAAAGGTCCAGCATCCTCACTTTTGCATCTGTGTCACCGACAGCGTCAGATTCACCAAAATAGGGCCCAAAGGATGATGAACATGTAGCCTACATTAAACAACCTATACCATGTAGAGACATGTCTGTTTGGACTGTGAAAACACTTTCAACTAGGCCTAAGTGTAGGCGTTGTTTTTTTTATTTTATTTTCATAACCTACAGTATATAGATATATGCTCATAGAGATCCATTGTGTACTTATCTGTGACATGAACAATGAGCACTAAAGACTGCCCAATTCGTCAAGATTTTTATATTGACCATTGTATATGATTGTAAATAAACGAGCTTATGATGCCAAATACCACTACTCCACTACCAATTACTCCTTTAATGGTTTTAATAATAATGCACAAAGTTAGAAGGTTCCTTGTTCACTTGTACAGCATTAGTTCTCTCAGAATCTCTTTCATGTTCAAGCAAAATTGGTAACTGAAATATGCCTATCCAAATTGATCCGGGGGCAATACTTTTCAGTATAAAACTTGGGGAAATTATTTCAGTGTGTATCTGTACTTTTTGTACTCCACACATCAGCACCTACACTGTGATAATACCGATAACCGTGATCATTTTGGTGACTATAATCATGATGAAATTCTCATACCTTTACATCTGTGTTGATTTACTTTCATGTAAGGGGAACCAGCCATTTAACTCACCCACTGCTTCTGGCCATGGGTTCAGAGCGATGGACCTCCTTGGCGATGACTCGTTGGAAGGGAGCCTTCCTATACTTTAATGCAAAATAGCATATTTGGGGTTTCTTCTGACATTTGTTGTGATTGTGGTATCATTGATGACATTTCGCTGTGTGTGATCATACATGTTGTCTGGCAAAAACTAAATGCTAGCTGGATAATGACAAGCTATTTCTATATGCTAGTCAGTCTTTGCAGTCTGTACTACAGTCTGTTGTTAATGTTGTCTTTGCAGTTGTACTACAGTCTTCATCAGAGCAAATGTGGAAGACAAAAAAAGAGTCATCAATGGAGGTCTTTGCTGCGTGTGCAGCGCCACTGAATGGGGAAACGCACAAGGCTTAACCTAAATTAGTGGGTTATCGCCATTTTTAAAATGAAATACAATCTGCAAGGTGGCTTAGAAAAACACCAAGATGGCCACCTCATACACCCATGGCCACCTCGCAAATTCGAATGGAGAAAAAACCCTTCCAAGCACGGTGACCATGGCAGTGTCTAGATAGGCAGTATTTGTTGTTTAGTGGCCCTGTAGTGTTTGTGTTCTGTGGCCCTGTAGTGTAAGACAAGGCCACCCCAAATCAAACCAGTTAGGCAGGTAGGTAGTACTATTGAGTACTCAAATAGAACTATCTAGCGTCTTTAGTGTTTGATTTGTTCTTATTTCTAATGAAACTATGACCTGTGTCCAGGGCACAGATGCAGTGGTGCCAGAGGCAGAGGACGGCACGATGAAACAAGCCGTCTACACGGGCAACATCCAGTTAGTTCAGCAGTTGTTGGACAATGGTAGGTCTTATCAATGGTAGTCTTATCAATGGTAGGTCTTATCAATGGTAGTCTTATCAATGGTAGGTCTTATCAATGGTAGTCTTATCAATGGTAGTCTTATCAATGGTAGTCTTATCAATGGTAGGTCTTATCAATGGTAGTCTTATCAATGGTAGGTCTTATCAATGGTAGGTGTGATCAATGGTAGTCTTATCAATGGTAGTCTTATCAATGGTAGGTCTTATCAATGGTAGTCTTATCAATGGTAGTCTTATCAATGGTAGGTCTTATCAATGGTAGGTCTTATCAATGGTAGGTCTTATCAATGGTAGTCTTATCAATGGTAGTCTTATCAATGGTAGGTCTTATCAATGGTAGGTCTTATCAATGGTAGGTCTTATCAATGGTAGTCTTATCAATGGTAGTCTTATCAATGGTAGGTCTGATCAATGATAGGTCTGATCAATGGTAGGTCTGATCAATGGTAGGTCTGATCAATGGTAGGTCTGATCAATGGTAGGTCTGATCAATGATAGGTCTGATCATCAATGGTAGGTGTGATCAATGGTAGGTCTTATCAATGGTAGGTGTGATCAATGGTAGGTCTTATCAATGGTAGGTCTTATCAATGGTAGTCTTATCAATGGTAGGTCTGATCAATGGTAGGTCTGATCAATGGTAGGTCTGATCAATGGTAGGTCTTATCAATGGTAGGTCTGATCAATGGTAGTCTTATCAATGGTAGGTCTTATCAATGGTAGGTCTTATCAATGGTAGTCTTATCAATGGTAGGTCTTATCAATGATAGGTCTTATCAATGGTAGGTCTGATCAATGGTAGGTCTGATCAATGGTAGGTGTGATCAATGGTAGGTGTGATCAATGGTAGGTGTGATCAATGGTAGGTCTGATCAATGGTAGGTGTGATCAATGGTAGGTCTGATCAATGGTAGGTGTGATCAATGGTAGGTGTGATCAATGGTAGGTGTGATCAATGGTAGGTGTGATCAATGGTAGGTCTTATCAATGGTAGGTCTGATCATCAATGGTAGGTGTGATCAATGGTAGGTGTGATCAATGGTAGGTGTGATCAATGGTAGGTGTGATCAATGGTAGTCTTATCAATGGTAGGTGTGATCAATGGTAGTCTTATCAATGGTAGTCTGATCAATGGTAGGTGTGATCAATGGTAGGTCTTATCAATGGTAGGTCTTATCAATGGTAGGTCTGATCAATGGTAGGTCTTATCAATGGTAGTCTTATCAATGGTAGGTCTTATCAATGGTAGGTCTTATCAATGGTAGGTCTTATCAATGGTAGGTCTTATCAATGGTAGTCTTATCAATGGTAGTCTTATCAATGGTAGGTCTTATCAATGGTAGGTCTTATCAATGGTAGTCTTATCAATGGTAGGTGTGATCAATGGTAGGTCTTATCAATGGTAGGTCTGATCAATGGTAGGTCTGATCAATGGTAGGTCTGATCAATGGTAGGTGTGATCAATGGTAGGTCTGATCAATGGTAGGTGTGATCAATGGTAGGTCTGATCAATGGTAGGTGTGATCAATGGTAGGTCTTATCAATGGTAGGTCTGATCAATGGTAGGTCTGATCAATGGTAGGTGTGATCAATGGTAGGTCTGATCAATGGTAGGTCTGATCAATGGTAGGTGTGATCAATGGTAGGTCTGATCAATGGTAGGTCTGATCAATGGTAGGTGTGATCAATGGTAGGTGTGATCAATGGTAGGTGTGATCAATGGTAGGTCTGATCAATGGTAGGTGTGATCAATGGTAGGTGTGATCAATGGTAGGTGTGATCAATGGTAGGTCTTATCAATGGTAGGTGTGATCAATGGTAGGTGTGATCAATGGTAGGTCTGATCAATGGTAGGTGTGATCAATGGTAGGTGTGATCAATGGTAGGTGTGATCAATGGTAGGTGTGATCAATGGTAGGTCTTATCAATGGTAGGTCTGATCATCAATGGTAGGTGTGATCAATGGTAGGTGTGATCAATGGTAGGTGTGATCAATGGTAGGTGTGATCAATGGTAGGTCTTATCAGTGGCTACTTGCACATAGTGCTGAAAATACAACTCTCAATGAGTTACCTTGTGGGGCAGCACGTAGACTTTCGGGCTCTTATTTTTCAATAATGACCGGCTGGCCATACGTTATCTTGAATACATAGAGACAAAATATTGTTTAGAACAGCGGTTCTCAAACCTTTTCTGATAATGTACCCCCAATATTTTTTCAGCAAAGTACCCCCTGACCAGCGCAAAACATTTTTGGTAGAAAAAAAGGCTCTAAAGATGTACAATACAGCGCCATCAATGTCTGATTTAAATACCAACCTTGTAACTGAAAAACACTTTAATGCTACATTTCAAAGATCAAACATAGATTTGAGAGGCACAGTCTACTGTATTCTTATGGCAGCCGTAAGAGTAGACTATGCTTTGGCTGATATTGTGGTGACTATTGAATATAAAATGTGTTTTCTCGAACTTGGATGTAAAATGTATATTTAAATGTCTTCATTGAACCTATTATAGTATAATAGATATTTTTAAAAGTAACTTAAAAAAAAAAGAAGAAAAAAAACCCCCATACCCCTAGTGTTATGCGTACCCCCATTTGAGAACCACTTGTTTATTTTGTTTGTAGCTATAACAAAAAAAATGTTTGGCTACGCTATCAACCATCAACACTGCTGCAGTTTCTTGGCTCCATAACAACAGTGCAACATTACGTAGTACATAGCCAACTATGTTAGTTGTAATTTCCATTGAAAGTGAAATTTAAACATTGTAATAGACCTAGCAACAGCCTACACTTTTTCTTTCGCCAGAGAATGAACTAAACCTTTGCTTGATAACAACGGTTGAACAATGTTACCCCTAGCAGAGGTCATTATTGTTCCATTGCCTCTATCGTGTCAGTTATTCAGAAATAATCGACTGTAGAATGTGTTGATTGTCCAATCAGAATTGAGTATTTCAGAGAGCCTTGTAATAAATACACGATAACATCTTAACACAGTTGTCGAGAAACTGAATTGATTTAAACAGCCACCGGGCAGTAACATCTTCCTACAGTATGTTGAGAAACTGAATTGATGAAAACAGCCAACAAGCTCAAGGGT
>NW_028175757.1:455000-522500 GCF_949987555.1 Borostomias antarcticus
CCATGACGTCCTCTCTGTCCCCCAGCGACACACTGACCTCTCCATGACTTCCTCCTCTCTGTCCCCCAGCGACACACTGACCTCTCCATGACTTCCTCTCTGTCCCCCAGCGACACACTGACCTCTCCATGACGTCCTCTCTGTCCCCCAGCGACACACTGACCTCGCCATGACTTCCTCCTCTCTGTCCCCCAGCGACACACTGACCTCTCCATGACTTCCTCCTCTCTGTCCCCCAGCGACACACTGACCTCTCCATGACTTCCTCTCTGTCCCCCAGCGACACACTGACCTCTCCATGACTTCCTCTCTGTCCCCCAGCGACACACTGACCTCTCCATGACTTCCTCCTCTCTGTCCCCCAGCGACACACTGAAATCTCCATGACTTCCTCTCTGTCCCCCAGCGACACACTGACCTCTCCATGACCTCCTCTCTGTCCCCCAGCGACACACTGACCTCTCCATGACTTCCTCCTCTCTGTCCCCCAGCGACACACTGACCTCTCCATGACTTCCTCCTCTCTGTCCCCCAGCGACACACTGACCTCTCCATGACTTCCTCCTCTCTGTCCCCCAGCGACACACTGACCTCTCCATGACTTCCTCTCTGTCCCCCAGCGACACACTGACCTCTCCATGACTTCCTCTCTGTCCCCCAGCGACACACTGACCTCTCCATGACTTCCTCTCTGTCCCCCAGCGACACACTGACCTCGTCATGACTTCCTCTCTGTCCCCCAGCGACACACTGACCTCTCCATGACTTCCTCTCTGTCCCCCAGCGACACACTGACCTCTCCATGACTTCCTCCTCTCTGTCCCCCAGCGACACACTGACCTCTCCATGACTTCCTCCTCTCTGTCCCCCAGCGACACACTGACCTCTCCATGACTTCCTCTCTGTCCCCCAGCGACACACTGACCTCTCCATGACTTCCTCCTCTCTGTCCCCCAGCGACACACTGACCTCTCCATGACTTCCTCCTCTCTGTCCCCCAGCGACACACTGACCTCTCCATGACTTCCTCTCTGTCCCCCAGCGACACACTGACCTCTCCATGACTTCCTCCTCTCTGTCCCCCAGCGACACACTGACCTCTCCATGACTTCCTCTCTGTCCCCCAGCGACACACTGACCTCTCCATGACTTCCTCTCTGTCCCCCAGCGACACACTGACCTCTCCATGACCTCCTCTCTGTCCCCCAGCGACACACTGACCTCGTCATGACTTCCTCCTCTCTGTCCCCCAGCGACACACTGACCTCTCCATGACTTCCTCTCTGTCCCCCAGCGACACACTGACCTCGTCATGACTTCCTCTCTGTCCCCCAGCGACACACTGACCTCTCCATGACCTCCTCTCTGTCCCCCAGCGACACACTGACCTCTCCATGACTTCCTCTCTGTCCCCCAGCGACACACTGACCTCTCCATGACTTCCTCTCTGTCCCCCAGCGACACACTGACCTCGTCATGACTTCCTCCTCTCTGTCCCCCAGCGACACACTGACCTCTCCATGACTTCCTCCTCTCTGTCCCCCAGCGACACACTGACCTCTCCATGACTTCCTCCTCTCTGTCCCCCAGCGACACACTGACCTCTCCATGACTTCCTCTCTGTCCCCCAGCGACACACTGACCTCTCCATGACTTCCTCTCTGTCCCCCAGCGACACACTGACCTCTCCATGACTTCCTCCTCTCTGTCCCCCAGCGACACACTGACCTCTCCATGACTTCCTCCTCTCTGTCCCCCAGCGACACACTGACCTCTCCATGACTTCCTCTCTGTCCCCCAGCGACACACTGACCTCTCCATGACTTCCTCTCTGTCCCCCAGCGACACACTGACCTCTCCATGACTTCCTCTCTGTCCCCCAGCGACACACTGACCTCTCCATGACTTCCTCTCTGTCCCCCAGCGACACACTGACCTCTCCATGACTTCCTCTCTGTCCCCCAGCGACACACTGACCTCGCCATGACTTCCTCCTCTCTGTCCCCCAGCGACACACTGACCTCTCCATGACTTCCTCTCTGTCCCCCAGCGACACACTGACCTCTCCATGACTTCCTCTCTGTCCCCCAGCGACACACTGACCTCGCCATGACTTCCTCCTCTCTGTCCCCCAGCGACACACTGACCTCGTCATGACTTCCTCTCTGTCCCCCAGCGACACACTGACCTCTCCATGACTTCCTCCTCTCTGTCCCCCAGCGACACACTGACCTCTCCATGACTTCCTCCTCTCTGTCCCCCAGCGACACACTGACCTCTCCATGACTTCCTCTCTGTCCCCCAGCGACACACTGACCTCTCCATGACTTCCTCTCTGTCCCCCAGCGACACACTGACCTCTCCATGACTTCCTCTCTGTCCCCCAGCGACACACTGACCTCTCCATGACTTCCTCTCTGTCCCCCAGCGACACACTGACCTCTCCATGACTTCCTCCTCTCTGTCCCCCAGCGACACACTGACCTCTCCATGACTTCCTCTCTGTCCCCCAGCGACACACTGACCTCTCCATGACCTCCTCTCTGTCCCCCAGCGACACACTGACCTCTCCATGACTTCCTCCTCTCTGTCCCCCAGCGACACACTGACCTCTCCATGACCTCCTCTCTGTCCCCCAGCGACACACTGACCTCTCCATGACTTCCTCTCTGTCCCCCAGCGACACACTGACCTCTCCATGACTTCCTCTTCTCTGTCCACCTCCTCAACACTGACCTCGCCATGACTTCCTCTCTGTCCCCCAGCGACACACTGACCTCTCCATGACTTCCTCTCTGTCCCCCAGCGACACACTGACCTCTCCATGACTTCCTCCTCTCTGTCCCCCAGCGACACACTGACCTCTCCATGACTTCCTCCTCTCTGTCCACCTCCTCAACACTGACCTCTCCATGACTTCCTCCTCTCTGTCCACCTCCTCAACACTGACCTCGCCATGACTTCCTCCTCTCTGTCCACCTCCTCAACACTGACCTCGCCATGACTTCCTTCTCTCTGTCCACTCTGCTCTGATCCTTCCGCCCCCCGGTCAGTGCGTTTACATGTCTGTTGAGAGGCAGACAGCCTGTACAGTCCTAACTTAACACTGACCATACCAGACACCCTGTACAGTCCTAACTTAACACTGACCATACCAGACACCCTGTACAATCCTAACTTAACACTGACCATACCAGACACCCTGTACAGTCCTAACTTAACACTGACCATACCAGACACCCTGTACAGTCCTAACTTAACACTGACCATACCAGACAGCCTGTACAGTCCTAACTTAACACTGACCATACCAGACACCCTGTACAGTCCTAACTTAACACTGACCATACCAGACACCCTGTACAGTCCTAACTTAACACTGACCATACCAGACACCTGTACAGTCCTAACTTAACACTGACCATACCAGACACCTGTACAGTCCTAACTTAACACTGACCATACCAGACACCCTGTACAGTCCTAACTTAACACTGACCATACCAGACACCTGTACAGTCCTAACTTAACACTGACCATACCAGACACCCTGTACAGTCCTAACTTAACACTGACCATACCAGACACCTGTACAGTCCTAACTTAACACTGACCATACCAGACACCAAAGACTGGACTGAGAGGGGGAGAGGAGGGATGAAGTGATCAAAAGGGGGGAGGAGAAAGAGAGAAGAGGGAGAGCGCTGATTCTGGAACCACTTAGCCTTTCTCATCATCTGTGGACATTTCTCATGGCAAGCCAAGGATGAAGCCCTTCCTACCTCCAGCCCTGCACCCCCCCCCTCCATGTCCACTTGGCCACCCTCACAGAGTTTGTTACTTACCATGACACACACCCTGTAACAGCACACACACACACACACGCCAGCTACAGAACAAGAGGGTACAAAATAGATTGTTTCCTCTCCAGACAAAATATTTGCAGAACGGTAACAAGAGACAGAGGTTACGTGGACAAGGGCTATGTACATTACTGACATCCCGCTCCCCCGAAGACACACACACACACACACACACACACACACACACACCTCACTTGTACGTCTGAGTTTCTAAACCAGCAATTTACACCAGCTGCATTTCCCCCAGTCTGCTTATAAACAAATGCTTTCTGTTGACGGAATCATTGCTCAGGAGCAAGATGTGGGGTCCAGACCCACACAGCAAGAGTACTATAGTGAGTAAGGCTGGCTCTGGGAAGACCACAATTTGGTCATTTAGCAGAGTCTTTTTATCCAAAGTGACTTCCAATGTTATGAGCTAGTGTTGGGGTGTAAGGTCACTGCGTTCCAGTTGCCTCTGAAGTCCTCATTCGGTGCTGGGTATGGCGTCACACCTCAGTTTACCGCCTTCCACTTACAACTAGTCGAAAAACCCACTTTAGCCTGATCTTTGTTAGCCAAGTTAACCATTGTTGGCAATACCAGTTGATAACAACGCACTATGCGGTATTTTGAGCATACAAACACTGTGGCAACCTGTCCGCAGATAGAAGTTGGACAGTACTGTGTATACGATTGATTTAATGAGACAAAAATAAGACAGACATGCTAATAAACAGTATTACTACAGCTTTCACTTAAAATGGATTCATGGAGCAGCCATTTTGATTTTGAGGTAGGAGTTGTGGTTGGGGCAGGTGAGGTTCCCCCGAGTTTCCAAGGTTTACAGATTACAGATAACATTTCCGCCGGGGAACTTCCGAGTTCTCGAGGCAACTGGAAAGCAGCATAATATGTACAATGGCCCAGTGGTAGGCAATGATTGTCAAGTGGCCTGGCCCGGTCTTGAACCAGCAACCTTTCTGGTCAGATGCTCTAACCACTGGGCTGCCTACTGCCAGACTACTAACCTGTTTTAAATAGCCAGCTGTCCTCTGCTAGCCTGCTAGTCTCTCTGAGCCAACCCCTCAGCCTGCTAGTCTCTCTGAGCCAACCCCTCAGCCTGCTAGTCTCTCTGAGCCAACCCCTCAGCCTGCTAGTCTCTCTGAGCCAACCCCTCAGCCTGCTAGTCTCTCTGAGCCAACCCCTCAGCCTGCTAGTCTCTCTGAGCCAACCCCTCAGCCTGCTAGTCTCTCTGAGCCAACCCCTCAGCCTGCTAGTCTCTCTGAGCCAACCCCTCAGCCTGCTAGTCTCTCTGAGCCAACCCCTCAGCCTGCTAGTCTCTCTGAGCCAACCCCTCAGCCTGCTAGTCTCTCTGAGCCAACCCCTCAGCCTGCTAGTCTCTCTGAGCCAACCCCTCAGCCTGCTAGTCTCTCTGAGCCAACCCCTCAGCCTGCTAGTCTCTCTGAGCCAACCCCTCAGCCTGCTAGTCTCTCTGAGCCAACCCCTCAGCCTGCTAGTCTCTCTGAGCCAACCCCTCAGCCTGCTAGTCTCTCTGAGCCAACCCCTCAGCCTGCTAGTCTCTCTGAGCCAACCCCTCAGCCTGCTAGTCTCTCTGAGCCAACCCCTCAGCCTGCTAGTCTCTCTGAGCCAACCCCTCAGCCTGCTAGTCTCTCTGAGCCAACCCCTCAGCCTGCTAGTCTCTCTGAGCCAACCCCTCAGCCTGCTAGTCTCTCTGAGCCAACCCCTCAGCCTGCTAGTCTCTCTGAGCCAACCCCTCAGCCTGCTAGTCTCTCTGAGCCAACCCCTCAGCCTGCTAGTCTCTCTGAGCCAACCCCTCAGCCTGCTAGTCTCTCTGAGCCAACCCCTCAGCCTGCTAGTCTCTCTGAGCCAACCCCTCAGCCTGCTAGTCTCTCTGAGCCAACCCCTCAGCCTGCTAGTCTCTCTGAGCCAACCCCTCAGCCTGCTAGTCTCTCTGAGCCAACCCCTCAGCCTGCTAGTCTCTCTGAGCCAACCCCTCAGCCTGCTAGTCTCTCTGAGCCAACCCCTCAGCCTGCTAGTCTCTCTGAGCCAACCCCTCAGCCTGCTAGTCTCTCTGAGCCAACCCCTCAGCCTGCTAGTCTCTCTGAGCCAACCCCTCAGCCTGCTAGTCTCTCTGAGCCAACCCCTCAGCCTGCTAGTCTCTCTGAGCCAACCCCTCAGCCTGCTAGTCTCTCTGAGCCAACCCCTCAGCCTGCTAGTCTCTCTGAGCCAACCCCTCAGGGTAGGAAGCCTTTAGTGGGACAGGTGTGATGAAGACCAGTCAATGGTGTGATGAAGACCAGTCAATGGTGTGATGAAGACCAGTCAATGGTGTGATGAAGACCAGTCAATGGTGTGATGAAGACCAGTCAATGGTGTGATGAAGACCAGTCAATGGTGTGATGAAGACCAGTCAATGGTGTGATGAAGACCAGTCAATGGTGTGATGAAGACCAGTCAATGGTGTGATGAAGACCAGTCAATGGTGTGATGAAGACCAGTCAATGGTGTGATGAAGACCAGTCAATGGTGTGATGAAGGCTGGTCAGGGGGACAGGTGTGATGAAGGCTGGTCAGGGGGACAGGTGTGATGAAGGCTGGTCAGGGGGACAGGTGTGATGAAGGCTGGTCAGGGGGACAGGTGTGATGAAGGCTGGTCAGGGTTAGGGTTAGAGGCCGGCCGAGCCACGCCCTGTTGTAGTGGCCTCAGAAGAAGAAGCAGGGTTGGGTCTTTATCTCTCAAGGCCATTGTTCTCAGAGTTGTGACGTTGGAAAACTGTTTGCTCGACTGCGTATTGATTCTCCATCGGTCTGGGAACCGCTAGACTGAAACACATACAGTGTACACACACACACACACACACACACACACACACACACACACACACACACACACACACACACACACACACACACACACGACCAACCCCTCTCAGTTAATGACCTTGTCACTTGTGTGCCCCTTGGAAAAAACAGGACTACAGGGCTCTAAAACCCTCATGGTCACCTGACTCACCTCACTGCTGGTCCCTCACTGCTGGTCTAAGAGGAACACCTCACTGCTGGTCTAAGAGGAACTCACCTCACTGCTGGTCTAAGAGGAACCTCACTGCTGGTCTAAGAGGAACTCACCTCACTGCTGGTCTAAGAGGGTCACCTCACTGCTGGTCTAAGAGGAACTCACCTCACTGCTGGTCTAAGAGGAACCTCACTGCTGGTCTAAGAGGGTCACCTCACTGCTGGTCTAAGAGGAACTCACCTCACTGCTGGTCTAAGAGGAACCTCACTGCTGGTCTAAGAGGGTCACCTCACTGCTGGTCTAAGAGGAACTGTCACCTCACTGCTGGTCTAAGAGGAACTGTCACCTCACTGCTGGTCTAAGAGGGTCACCTCACTGCTGGTCTAAGAGGAACTCACCTCACTGCTGGTCTAAGAGGAACCTCACTGCTGGTCTAAGAGGAACTGTCACCTCACTGCTGGTCTAAGAGGAACTGTCACCTCACTGCTGGTCTAAGAGGGTCACCTCACTGCTGGTCTAAGAGGGTCACCTCACTGCTGGTCTAAGAGGAACTCACCTCACTGCTGGTCTAAGAGGAACTCACCTCACTGCTGGTCTAAGAGGAACTGTCACCTCACTGCTGGTCTAAGAGGAACCTCACTGCTGGTCTAAGAGGAACCTCACTGCTGGTCTAAGAGGAACTCACCTCACTGCTGGTCTAAGAGGAACCTCACTGCTGGTCTAAGAGGGTCACCTCACTGCTGGTCTAAGAGGAACTGTCACCTCACTGCTGGTCTAAGAGGGTCACCTCACTGCTGGTCTAAGAGGGTCACCTCACTGCTGGTCTAAGAGGAACTCACCTCACTGCTGGTCTAAGAGGAACTGTCACCTCACTGCTGGTCTAAGAGGAACTCACCTCACTGCTGGTCTAAGAGGAACTGTCACCTCACTGCTGGTCTAAGAGGAACCTCACTGCTGGTCTAAGAGGAACCTCACTGCTGGTCTAAGAGGGTCACCTCACTGCTGGTCTAAGAGGGTCACCTCACTGCTGGTCTAAGAGGAACTCACCTCACTGCTGGTCTAAGAGGAACTCACCTCACTGCTGGTCTAAGAGGAACTGTCACCTCACTGCTGGTCTAAGAGGAACCTCACTGCTGGTCTAAGAGGAACCTCACTGCTGGTCTAAGAGGAACTCACCTCACTGCTGGTCTAAGAGGAACCTCACTGCTGGTCTAAGAGGGTCACCTCACTGCTGGTCTAAGAGGAACTCACCTCACTGCTGGTCTAAGAGGAACTCACCTCACTGCTGGTCTAAGAGGAACTCACCTCACTGCTGGTCTAAGAGGAACTGTCACCTCACTGCTGGTCTAAGAGGAACTCACCTCACTGCTGGTCTAAGAGGAACTCACCTCACTGCTGGTCTAAGAGGAACTGTCACCTCACTGCTGGTCTAAGAGGAACCTCACTGCTGGTCTAAGAGGAACCTCACTGCTGGTCTAAGAGGAACTCACCTCACTGCTGGTCTAAGAGGAACTGTCACCTCACTGCTGGTCTAAGAGGGTCACCTCACTGCTGGTCTAAGAGGGTCACCTCACTGCTGGTCTAAGAGGAACTCACCTCACTGCTGGTCTAAGAGGAACTCACCTCACTGCTGGTCTAAGAGGAACTGTCACCTCACTGCTGGTCTAAGAGGAACCTCACTGCTGGTCTAAGAGGAACCTCACTGCTGGTCTAAGAGGAACTCACCTCACTGCTGGTCTAAGAGGAACCTCACTGCTGGTCTAAGAGGGTCACCTCACTGCTGGTCTAAGAGGAACCTCACTGCTGGTCTAAGAGGAACCTCACTGCTGGTCTAAGAGGAACTCACCTCACTGCTGGTCTAAGAGGAACTCACCTCACTGCTGGTCTAAGAGGAACTCACCTCACTGCTGGTCTAAGAGGAACCTCACTGCTGGTCTAAGAGGAACTCACCTCACTGCTGGTCTAAGAGGAACTCACCTCACTGCTGGTCTAAGAGGAACCTCACTGCTGGTCTAAGAGGAACCTCACTGCTGGTCTAAGAGGAACCTCACTGCTGGTCTAAGAGGAACTCACCTCACTGCTGGTCTAAGAGGGTCACCTCACTGCTGGTCTAAGAGGGTCACCTCACTGCTGGTCTAAGAGGAACCTCACTGCTGGTCTAAGAGGAACTCACCTCACTGCTGGTCTAAGAGGAACCTCACTGCTGGTCTAAGAGGAACCTCACTGCTGGTCTAAGAGGAACTCACCTCACTGCTGGTCTAAGAGGAACTGTCACCTCACTGCTGGTCTAAGAGGAACCTCACTGCTGGTCTAAGAGGAACCTCACTGCTGGTCTAAGAGGAACTCACCTCACTGCTGGTCTAAGAGGAACCTCACTGCTGGTCTAAGAGGGTCACCTCACTGCTGGTCTAAGAGGAACCTCACTGCTGGTCTAAGAGGAACCTCACTGCTGGTCTAAGAGGAACTCACCTCACTGCTGGTCTAAGAGGAACTCACCTCACTGCTGGTCTAAGAGGAACTCACCTCACTGCTGGTCTAAGAGGAACCTCACTGCTGGGCTAAGAGGGTCACCTCACTGCTGGTCTAAGAGGAACTCACCTCACTGCTGGTCTAAGAGGAACTCACCTCACTGCTGGTCTAAGAGGAACTCACCTCACTGCTGGTCTAAGAGGAACTGTCACCTCACTGCTGGTCTAAGAGGAACTCACCTCACTGCTGGTCTAAGAGGAACCTCACTGCTGGTCTAAGAGGAACTCACCTCACTGCTGGTCTAAGAGGAACCTCACTGCTGGTCTAAGAGGGTCACCTCACTGCTGGTCTAAGAGGGTCACCTCACTGCTGGTCTAAGAGGAACTCACCTCACTGCTGGTCTAAGAGGAACCTCACTGCTGGTCTAAGAGGGTCACCTCACTGCTGGTCTAAGAGGAACTCACCTCACTGCTGGTCTAAGAGGAACCTCACTGCTGGTCTAAGAGGAACTCACCTCACTGCTGGTCTAAGAGGAACTCACCTCACTGCTGGTCTAAGAGGAACTGTCACCTCACTGCTGGTCTAAGAGGGTCACCTCACTGCTGGTCTAAGAGGAACTCACCTCACTGCTGGTCTAAGAGGAACTCACCTCACTGCTGGTCTAAGAGGAACCTCACTGCTGGTCTAAGAGGGTCACCTCACTGCTGGTCTAAGAGGAACTCACCTCACTGCTGGTCTAAGAGGAACCTCACTGCTGGTCTAAGAGGAACTCACCTCACTGCTGGTCTAAGAGGAACTCACCTCACTGCTGGTCTAAGAGGAACTGTCACCTCACTGCTGGTCTAAGAGGGTCACCTCACTGCTGGTCTAAGAGGAACTCACCTCACTGCTGGTCTAAGAGGAACTCACCTCACTGCTGGTCTAAGAGGAACTCACCTCACTGCTGGTCTAAGAGGAACTGTCACCTCACTGCTGGTCTAAGAGGAACTCACCTCACTGCTGGTCTAAGAGGAACCTCACTGCTGGTCTAAGAGGAACACCTCACTGCTGGTCTAAGAGGAACTCACCTCACTGCTGGTCTAAGAGGAACTGTCACCTCACTGCTGGTCTAAGAGGGTCACCTCACTGCTGGTCTAAGAGGGTCACCTCACTGCTGGTCTAAGAGGAACTCACCTCACTGCTGGTCTAAGAGGAACTCACCTCACTGCTGGTCTAAGAGGAACCTCACTGCTGGTCTAAGAGGAACTCACCTCACTGCTGGTCTAAGAGGAACTCACCTCACTGCTGGTCTAAGAGGAACTGTCACCTCACTGCTGGTCTAAGAGGAACTCACCTCACTGCTGGTCTAAGAGGAACTCACCTCACTGCTGGTCTAAGAGGAACTCACCTCACTGCTGGTCTAAGAGGAACTGTCACCTCACTGCTGGTCTAAGAGGAACTCACCTCACTGCTGGTCTAAGAGGAACCTCACTGCTGGTCTAAGAGGAACACCTCACTGCTGGTCTAAGAGGAACTCACCTCACTGCTGGTCTAAGAGGAACTGTCACCTCACTGCTGGTCTAAGAGGAACCTCACTGCTGGTCTAAGAGGAACCTCACTGCTGGTCTAAGAGGAACCTCACTGCTGGTCTAAGAGGAACTCACCTCACTGCTGGTCTGTCACCTCACTGCTGGTCTAAGAGGAACTCACCTCACTGCTGGTCTAAGAGGAACTCACCTCACTGCTGGTCTGTCACCTCACTGCTGGTCTAAGAGGAACTCACCTCACTGCTGGTCTAAGAGGAACTCACCTCACTGCTGGTCTAAGAGGAACTCACCTCACTGCTGGTCTAAGAGGAACTGTCACCTCACTGCTGGTCTAAGAGGAACCTCACTGCTGGTCTAAGAGGAACCTCACTGCTGGTCTAAGAGGAACCTCACTGCTGGTCTAAGAGGAACTCACCTCACTGCTGGTCTGTCACCTCACTGCTGGTCTAAGAGGAACTCACCTCACTGCTGGTCTAAGAGGAACTCACCTCACTGCTGGTCTAAGAGGAACCTCACTGCTGGTCTAAGAGGAACACCTCACTGCTGGTCTAAGAGGAACTCACCTCACTGCTGGTCTAAGAGGAACTGTCACCTCACTGCTGGTCTAAGAGGAACTCACCTCACTGCTGGTCTAAGAGGAACTCACTGCTGGTCTAAGAGGAACTCACCTCACTGCTGGTCTAAGAGGAACCTCACTGCTGGTCTAAGAGGAACCTCACTGCTGGGCTAAGAGGAACTCACCTCACTGCTGGTCTAAGAGGAACTCACCTCACTGCTGGTCTAAGAGGAACTCACCTCACTGCTGGTCTAAGAGGAACTGTCACCTCACTGCTGGTCTAAGAGGGTCACCTCACTGCTGGTCTAAGAGGAACCTCACTGCTGGTCTAAGAGGAACACCTCACTGCTGGTCTAAGAGGAACTCACCTCACTGCTGGTCTAAGAGGAACTCACCTCACTGCTGGTCTAAGAGGAACTCACCTCACTGCTGGTCTAAGAGGAACTGTCACCTCACTGCTGGTCTAAGAGGGTCACCTCACTGCTGGTCTAAGAGGAACCTCACTGCTGGTCTAAGAGGAACTCACCTCACTGCTGGTCTAAGAGGAACTCACCTCACTGCTGGTCTAAGAGGAACTCACCTCACTGCTGGTCTAAGAGGAACCTCACTGCTGGGCTAAGAGGAACTCACCTCACTGCTGGTCTAAGAGGAACACCTCACTGCTGGTCTAAGAGGAACTCACCTCACTGCTGGTCTAAGAGGAACTAAGTTGTTGGAATCTGTCAGGATGAGAAATTGCTGTGCTCCTCTCTCATCTGAGCTCTGATGTCACCAGCCACACACACACACACTGACACACACACACTGACACACACACAGAATTTAAATGCGCTCTTTTTCACATAAACAATACACATTTAACTCTTTTTCTCACAAACATGCATATACACAACAACAAATACATTCCCCCTGTTCCTGGGAAACGTCAGGTATTGTGATGAATTGCTTTCCACACACACACACACACACACACACACACACACACAAGCAAACACAAAAAAACATTCCCCCTCTTCCTGGGAAAACGTCAGCTATTGTGATGAATTACCTTCCCACACCTCTGGACTGATGCCATTTTCTCACCCACTGTAACCAGTCATGGGTGATAAAGTTGGTGGTTATTTGCACTTATTACTCAACACGCCGACCCTGGGACAATGGGACGGTCACCTGTGGCCAGGCCAGCTGTGCCACCTCCCTGAGATTCAGCTTAGAGCAAACGTCATTTTGGTGGCAGGTTTCATGAACTCCCACACTGATTACATCCTCAGTCCAATTGCTGAATTAATTGATTGGCCAATTAGCCTAACTATGCCTCTGTTACAATAAGTTAATGTACACGAGTTTTGATGCCTGAGGCAAGATGTTTTCGATTGCCGCTTACTCATGTTAGACAGCCCCCTCTGTAGTGGGCGACTGTTTGCTCATTACCACCTAGACCTTGGATGTGGGTGTTTGTGTGTGTGTAGACATGCACGGTTTGGCAAATCAATGATGTATTCATGCAGTCAAGTTTAATGATGGGCCACCTTGAGGTATTGAACAGTCACAGTGCAACCTGAGCAGTCTGGGCTTGGTGTCTGGCGCCCTCTAGTGGCGTCTAGTGTTCCTGTTCCCTATCTCGTCTCTCCTTTTCCTCTACTTCTCCACCTCATCCTCTACCCCTCTCTTCTTCTACCCCTCCTCTACCTCTCTCCTCTACCTCTCTCCTCTACTTCTCCACCTCTCTTCCTCTACCCCTCTCATCTACTTCTCCACCTCTCTTCCTCTACCTCTCTCCTCTACTTCTCCACCTCTCTTCCTCTACCTCTCTCCTCTACTTCTCCACCTCTCTTCCTCTACCCCTCTCCTCTACTTCTCCACCTCTCTCCTCTACTTCTCCACCTCTCTTCCTCTACCCCTCTCATCTACTTCTCCACTTCTCTCCCCTACTTCTCCACCTCTCTTCCTCTACCCCTCTCCTCTTCTTCTCCACCTCTCTCCTCTACTTCTCCACCTCTTTTCCTCTACCTCTCTCTACTTCTCCACCTCTCTACTCTACTTCTCCACCTCTCTTCCTCCACCTCTCTTCCTCTCTTCCTCTACCCCTCTCCTCTGTGTCTTGTCCTCAGCTGCCATATGACGGCCATGATGCTGGCAGCCAGAGACGGCTGCAGTCAGGTGATCAACCTGCTGGTGTCCCACGGAGCCGAGGTCAACGTCCAGGACCTCCACGGCTACACGGTAGGAGAAGAACCCCAGAAGAGTGACGCACAGAGGAGGGGGGGCTGTGTTTGTCAATCACTGATTGGGGAAGACATTTTTGTTGCGCGCCTGGTTTGGTCAGAATAGTGTGTGTGTGTGTGTGTGTGTGTGTTCCAGGCCCTAGCAGTGGCTGTGCAGTATGGCAGGGAACAGGCTGTCCTCAAGCTGCTCGAGCTGGGAGCCGACAGGAACCTCAAGACCACTGCGGGGAAGAGCGTGGCCGACCTAGCCAGGGTGTTCAAACGAACACAGGTACAAAACCCCCAACCTCCAACCCCCAGTATTGTACAGTGTACCGCGCTGATAGGATGACTTTCACACACATCCCCCCCCCAAAACACTGATGCTGGCTCTGTGACTCTGCACACCCTGACCTCAAATGTATACATCAGTGAAAAGTGAACGTCTTCCATTTTGCCAGATCGCCAGGATCCTGGCCTGCCCGGGCGACGCCCTCGCCAACAGCAGGTTGGCTTCCAAGGAGAGGTGAGAACCCGGCCCCTTCCCACATCCACATCACCTGTCGAGAGCTGAGGGGGTTGGATAGGGGCCAGCTCTACTCCCAGGTAGGGTAGGACCTTGGGTTTTATACAGAGATATGCTCAACTAACATTCAACTAACTAACCATACACTATTGACTAACATTACTAACTATACACTAACTTTCAACTAACTATACACCATCACCTAACATTCAACTAATGATACACTATCAAGTAACATTCACTAACTGCACTATCAACTAACAATTCAACTAAATATGAACTAACTATACACTAACATGAACTAGTTGTTGTATACTGTATCAACAGAATTGCAGATGACAGTTTGAACACCTCTATGGTCTATAAAGGCCCCGTCAAAATAGTGTTGCTGAACCTTCTCTGGGATGACAAGATGGAGCCATTATCACTTTCTTTGCTGTTCTATCATCCCCTCCGAGCTACAAGTATGTAGGGGTTCACCGGCAAGGGTTCTACGCAGAATTGAGCTCCATCAGTCAATGTGCTCCAGCAAGGCGCAAGGCAGTGTGTGTGTGCGTGTGTGTGTGTGTGTGTGTGTGTGTTTGTGTGTGTGTGGAGACGTACAACGTAGCCTAGTGAACGTGAGGTGAAACTACGCGACTGGGAGAGGGCTGTTGGTTGGTTGTGCTACCAGACATAAACAATAATAAGCTCCCTTCACGTGTGTTTAGTCCCACCAGGGGCTGATGCAGCATTCTGCATCATGTGACAGTTCATCTGACGCTCTGAGATGTGACTGGTAAAGGTTTCGATTGCGTCTGGCCCCAGAGTAAACCGTCAAATTAACCAGGGCTCCTCAGTCAGGGGGAGGGTTTGACGTGGAACAAATGAGTACCTGAGCGTTTTTTCTTTTGGCTCGGAATGGCTTGGAATGTCTCAAGTTGGGGGGACATTATAGTCTTAAAGTTTAAGGTACAGGTCTCTTAAGTTATAGCTTGAAATCAACGTCAGTTCTACCTTATTAGGGGAAACTTCCCATAGGAATTCAGGGGAATTTATGGGAATTGTAAGTATAATCTAACCTCACAAATGCTCTTCTGGATGAATGGGTAAAAATGCCCACAGACACACTCCAAAATCTTATAGAAAGCCTTCCCAGAAGAGTGGAAGCTGTTATAGCTGCAAAGGGGGACCAACTCCATATTAATGCCTATGAATTTAGAATAGGGTGTCATAAAAGTTCCTGTAGGTGTAATGTGTAGTTTTGTCCATATAGTGTGTGACACACTCTTCATATGGGTAAAATCTGACTTTTCAAACATTCACATACACTATGGCTTTGTGCAGTATTTGCACATGAGCTCAAGTCCGCTTTTAATGGCTTCCACAGCTCTGAAGCTGAACATGGTTCTGTGTAGAGAAATTAGCAGGAAGGATGAGGATGCTCTGTTTGAGTCTTGCTGGCGATCATGTGAAGGAAGTACGACCTGTGCTTGCATGACGCTACCTCGCCAATGGCGGGAGCCAATCCCAGTCATCCGCTCATCCAACATGTCGGAGGACACTGCATTTCATTCAGACCAAAACAACTTGGTGTGGTGATTACAAAAACAAACAAAGCAAGATACAGTATGGCGAATACAAAGCAGTTGCATTACTAAAGACTCTGTTAGTAGTTTTAAGATAAACTGAGATACAGTAGATATGCCTTTCTTAATGGGCAAAATTCCCAAGCTGATGTTCCCCTTGTCATTTTACAGAAATTTACCAGAAACGTTCCACCCCTGTGCAACCCTGTACCTAATGCACTTTTTCTTTGCTGTTGACAGGAGCGTTGCACTGTATCTAAGTGGAAGCAGGAAGAGAAATCCGCCATGGGACCTTAAATCAGAAAAATAATATGAATGGTGTTGAACGCGTGAGAAAAATGATTTCTTGATCTCGACTGTATTGTGCCATGACCATCTCCCTTAATCTCCCATGTCAGCTCACAGAACTGACTAACTCTCCTTTCGCATTCCTGCAGCTCTTAACATGGCCAGACTAATAGTGGTTTTCACCTCTTTTAATAATTTTAAACTCATTCTGGAATAACTGTTTTACAGTATTACGACAAACTGTGACTTGCCTGCAAACTTGACTTGCAAAATAATGTTTTAAATTGACAAATATCATATGTGATGGTCATGGCACAATTCAAATGGGACCAAGAAATCATTTGTTTATCGCCATTGACTACCGTATGTATTTTTTCCGAATTAAGGTCCCAAGGGACGACTCTCTATGCTTTGATGAGAGGTAGGCGGGACACATGGACCCTAAGGAAACTCACTTCAGTAATATCACCAAATCCTTCTTTTTGAACCTGCGCAGTCTGACCAAGCTGGGAGATGTGGAGCTGCTCCTCCACGGTTTGAACCTGGAGCACCTTGCTGACATCATGATGGTGAGTGCTCCTAACAGCTCCGCCGGTGAGGACAGTAGTACCGTCCTCCAGAACCCTGGTCAGCGTGGTGGTGAGTACAGTAGTCCAGTCCTCCAGAACCCTGATCAGCCCGGTGAGTACAGTAGTCCAGTCCTCCAGAACCCTGATCAGCGTGGTGAGTACAGTAGTACAGTCCTCCAGAACCCTGGTCAGCCCGGTGAGTCCAGTAGTACAGTCCTCCAGAACCCTGATCAGCTTGGTGAGTACAGTAGTACAGTCCTCCAGAACCCTGATCAGCCCGGTGAGTACAGTAGTACAGTCCTCCAGAACCCTGGTCAGCCCGGTGAGTCCAGTAGTACAGTCCTCCAGAACCCTGATCAGCGTGGTGAGTACAGTAGTACAGTCCTCCAGAACCCTGATCAGCGTGGTGAGGACAGTAGTACAGTCCTCCAGAACCCTGATCAGCGTGGTGAGTACAGTAGTACAGTCCTCCAGAACCCTGATCAGCGTGGTGTCAGGATGATTAATGAAGACAGGGTTGGCTGGGCACGGGTTGATCAGCGCATCGCACAGACGAGCACACATGCAGGTAGTGGGGGAGCCCAGGTGATCCAGCTGGGGGTTATGGTGGGCCCACGGTGGGATGGTCCAGCTGGGGGTTATGGTGGGATGGTTCAGCTGGGGGTTATGGTAGGCCCACGGTGGGATGGTTCAGCTGGGGGTTTTGGTGGGATGGTTCAGCTGGGGGTTATGGTAGGCCCACGGTGGGATGGTTCAGCTGGGGGTTTTGGTGGGATGGTTCAGCTGGGGGTTAGGGTGGGCCCACGGTGGGATGGTTCAGCTGGGGGTTATGGTAGGCCCACGGTGGGATGGTTCAGCTGGGGGTTTTGGTGGGATGGTTCAGCTGGGGGTTAGGGTGGGCCCACGGTGGGATGGTTCAGCTGGGGGTTTTGGTGGGCCCACGGTGGGATGGTTCAGCTGGGGGTTATGGTAGGCCCACGGTGGGATGGTTCAGCTGGGGGTTATGGTAGGCCCACGGTGGGATGACCGCTTCTGTCTCTCACTCTAGCAGAATGACGTCACCTGGAGCCACTTGCTCACCATGGAGACGGATGACCTGCAGAAGGTAGAGTGAACACGCCTCCTGTGTTCTGTGTGTGTCACCTGACCTGGCTACACCCCGGACCTGAACGCCAGCAGTGTGTCACCTGACCTGGCTTCACCCCGGACCTGAACGCCAGCAGTGTTTGTTTATTTATTTTTCCTTCTTAAGGAATTAGATAGGGCAGCGTGTTCAGTAGATGGAGCCAAAACATGCAGCAAGCTGTATCGCTCTCCCTTCATCTCCCCCTCCATCTCTCTCTCTCTCCACCCTTCCATCTCTCTCTCCCCCCTTCCATCTCTCTCCTTCCACCCTTCATCTCTCTCTCTCTCTCTCCTCCATCTCTCACTCCCTTCTCCATCTCTCCACCCTCCATCTCTCTCTCCCCTCCATCTCTCCACCCCTCCATCTCTCTCTCCCCACCCCTCCATCTCTCTCTGCACTCCACCTTCCCATCTCTCTCTCTCTCTCCACCCCTCCATCACTCTATCTCTCCCTCCTCCATCTCTCTCCACCCACCCCTGCTCTTCTCCCTCCCCCCTCCCATCTCTCTCTCTCTCTCCACCCCTCCACCCCTCCATCTCTCCCTCCTCCATCTCTCTCCACCCACCCCTGCTCTTCTCCCTCCCCCCTCCCATCTCTCTCTCTCTCTCCACCCCTCCACCCCTCTCTCTCTCCCTCCTCCATCTCTCTCCACCCCCCCCTGCTCTTCTCCCTCCCCCCTCCCATCTCTCTCTCTCTCTCCCTCCTCCATCTCTCTCCACCCCCCCCTGCTCTTCTCCCTCCCCCCTCCCATCTCTCTCTCTCTCCACCCCTCCATCACTCTATCTCTCCCTCCTCCATCTCTCTCCACCCACCCCTGCTCTTCTCCCTCCCCCCTCCCAGATTGGCATCACTGACCCTGAGGACCAGAACAAGGTTCTGAGTGCTGTGAAGGAGATGGAGCGGGACAGGGTGGACCTGGACACACTCAACCAGCTGGAGAACATAGACACCGGGTACGCTGGTCACCCAAAACACGCATCATATAAGTCCTGTTTATCTTCTAGCTTAGCTAGAGTTGATTCCCCCCAGCTTCATGGCCGTTGATTCACCATCCGACCATTAAAGGTGGGGTAGGTAGTTTGACGTCAACCAAGGCCTCCGATTGGTCATCTTTTTCAAAAGAACCCGCCCCTCCCTCCTGTCAATCATGATGTAGTCCCTCCCTCCAAACATGACTGGTAGGTGTGGCGAGATGGAGACCCTGATTGGTCAGTACATTCGGGCGCGGTGCATTCTTTGAATCCAAAATACAGAGGCAGCGGCAAACACGGAGATCCAAGTCTAGCACTTCTGTTACTGATAGCTGAAAGGATATTATGCCAAATTTACCAAATAAAGCCAAAAGCTAACTACCTATCCCACCTTTAAGGATCTTCTCAAACTCTACTCTTCCTGAACGAACGCGTGGCACTTCCTGAACGCGTGGCACCGCCACAGCCTATCACGGTTCACCTGGAGCTACGCAGCCATTTTTAAAACCACCCCGTTCCCGTCCTAGAACCAGGGCCACCTACACCACACCTGAACCATCCCTCACCCACTGTGCTTCCTTCTGTTATTCTCCTCTCCCCTCTCCTCCCTCCCTCCCGGCTTCCTCCTCCCATCATCCTCTCTGTCAGAGGCGAGCGGAGCTCGGGGGGTCCTAATGGTTTAAGTGGGGCCGGTAATGATTTGTAAGGTGGGATGCGATGGAAGCCTCGTCTCCGCCCCGGTGACTGATGACGAGGCAGCCACGGGGGCCAAACCGGCCCCGTCTCTCCGCGCTCTTTCACGTCATGAATCCTGGGCGCGGACGTCCCGGGGACGGGCGCGGGACGGGAGGGACGGCGCGGCGAGGGGGGCGTCGGGGAGAGGAGCGCGCCCGGAGAGGCGGTAAATTCCACAGAGTAAATCCCCATACTGTAAACAGTCGAGTCAGGCAGAGCGGACGACTGGAGCTCACGCTGAACGAAAGTCGGTTCCCTGTGGGAAAAGGTACACACACACACACACACACACACACACACACGTACAAACCCCCTACAGCATCCTGTCAGGCAAGCAGTAGCGATGAGCTTTCCACTAGCTTCCCTTTATATCTGTGTGTTTGCGTACGTGTGCGTACAGCAATCCCAAGTCCGAGCTTTTAGGATTTCACGTGTCACCTTGCAAAAATGTCTTCAGTTTAAACGACATTATCAACAGCATTCAGAAGTGTCTAAAAAATTGGAGTCTCGTCAGTGGCTACCTTCCTAGTGGATAGTTAAAGAAACTACTCCCACACACTCTGACTCATCCGGACCGTCCCGTGCCTTGTGCAAGTTACCGCGTCTCAATCTGACGCCTCGCTTCCTCGTGACACTGTGTACACATGCCGATGCCCTTCAGTATGGGAAGAATCTCATCCACATTCCTGCCTCGTTCCACCACCACCACCACCATCGTCTTCATCATCATCATCATCCCCACTCACCTCACCTCAGCACCCTACCACCGTCGTTCCTCTCCCCAGGCCTAAGTACCTCCGGCCCGGACCCCGGCCCCACATCACTCAGCGGGCTCCTAGATAAACTAACACCGCCTTACACCCAGGGCCGAGGAGAGGAGATAGGAGCCCCGGCCTGACTGACAGTGTTTACACGCCGCACTGACAGTGTGTGAGGACAGCGAAACGGCTGCTGCCCCCCAGCGCTAGCGTGCTAGCTCCCCGCGCTAGCCGGGCTATCATTAACACGCAGAGAGCTGTCGGCGTCCCGGGAATGAGTGATGAAGAAAGAGGGCGAGCGGTACAAATCAATTGGAGGTGTGTTTTTTTTCTCTCTCTCTTTTTAAAAGACGGAGCGGGTTTTGAGAGGCCGAGACGGCCACGCTAAGTGTTTTGTCTAACTGGTTGTTGGTGGAGAGGAGAGTTGAGGTGTCCTGTTGTCGGTCTTGCGGACACTGTCGCAAATGCAGTCTTATCGATCTGTCATGTTCCATAAAAGAGGAACGTGTGTTTGTGTGTGTGTGTGTGTGTGTGTGTGTCTGTCTCTAGGAGTGAGGAGCTATACAACTTCCTGATCAGCCTGAGGCAGCAGTGCTGCTACCTGACGGAGACGGTGCAGGATGTCAACAATCGCTTCCCCCTGCGAGGCTCAGAGGTAATACCTGTGTACTACGTGATTGCCACCGTGGTGGTACCGTTTATCCGTGATTGCGGTTGTTTGGTTTGCTCGAGCGAGCTAGCGAAAAGTTATCCTGTAAATGTTGAACTAGCTTGGTAGTACAGGGCCCTGGAGTCCTACAGCAGGGCTGCACACAGACTGAACTGCTTTTTGTGTCTCTGGGTTTTGTTTTTTCTTTCTTTCTGCCTTCCTTGTAACTCCCCTCTCTTCACCCCCTCCAGGTAGTTCTGTCTCTGGACCCTAAGAGGGAGGCCCAGGCGATCTGTAACGAGCTGGTGGCCCAGACCGGGGACCTGCAGAAGGAGGTGTCCTGCCTCCGCAACCTGCTCAGCACGGTCAGTGGTCTGGGAGTGGCTCACTCCTCCACAGCACACCCTCTCCTCCAGAGACCACCCTCTCCTCCAGAGACCACCCTCTCCTCCACAGACCCCCCTCTCCTCCACAGACCTCCCCTCTCCTCCACAGACCTCCCCTCTCCTCCACAGACCTCCCCTCTCCTCCACAGACCTCCCCTCTCCTCCACAGACCTCCCCTCTCCTCCACAGACCACCCTCTCCTCCAGAGACCACCCTCTCCTCCACAGACCCCCCTCTCCTCCAGAGACCACCCTCTCCTCCACAGACCACCCTCTCCTCCACAGCACACCCTCTCCTCCAGAGACCACCCCTGTCCTCCACAGACCACCCTCTCCTCCACAGCACACCCTCTCCTCCAGAGACCACCCCTGTCCTCCACAGACCACCCTCTCCTCCAGAGACCACCCTCTCCTCCACAGACCCCCCTCTCCTCCAGAGACCACCCCTGTCCTCCACAGACCACCCCTGTCCTCCACAGACCACCCTCTCCTCCAGAGACCACCCCTGTCCTCCAGAGACCACCCCTGTCCTCCACAGACCACCCTCTCCTCCACAGACCACCCTCTCCTCCACAGACCACCCTCTCCTCCACAGACCACCCTCTCCTCCACAGACCTCCCCTCTCCTCCACAGACCTCCCCTCTCCTCCACAGACCACCCTCTCCTCCAGAGACCACCCCTGTCCTCCACAGACCACCCTCTCCTCCAGAGACCACCCTCTCCTCCACAGACCACCCTCTCCTCCAGAGACCACCCCTGTCCTCCACAGACCACCCCTGTCCTCCACAGACCACCCTCTCCTCCACAGACCCCCCTCTCCTCCAGAGACCTCCCCTCTCCTCCACAGACCACCCTCTCCTCCACAGACCTCCCCTCTCCTCCACAGACCACCCCTCTCCTCCAGAGACCACCCCTCTCCTCCACAGACCACCCTCTCCTCCACAGACCACCCTCTCCTCCACAGACCACCCTCTCCTCCACAGACCACCCTCTCCTCCAGAGACCACCCTCTCCTCCACAGACCTCCCCTCTCCTCCACAGACCACCCTCTCCTCCAGAGACCACCCTCTCCTCCAGAGACCACCCCTGTCCTCCAGAGACCACCCCTGTCCTCCAGAGACCACCCCTGTCCTCCACAGACCACCCTCTCCTCCACAGACCACCCTCTCCTCCACAGACCTCCCCTCTCCTCCACAGACCTCCCCTCTCCTCCACAGACCTCCCCTCTCCTCCACAGACCTCCCCTCTCCTCCACAGACCACCCTCTCCTCCACAGACCACCCTCTCCTCCACAGACCACCCTCTCCTCCACAGACCTCCCTCTCCTCCAGAGACCACCCCTGTCCTCCACAGACCACCCTCTCCTCCACAGACCACCCTCTCCTCCACAGACCTCCCCTCTCCTCCACAGACCTCCCCTCTCCTCCACAGACCTCCCCTCTCCTCCACAGACCACCCTCTCCTCCACAGACCACCCTCTCCTCCACAGACCACCCTCTCCTCCACAGACCACCCTCTCCTCCACAGACCACCCTCTCCTCCACAGACCTCCCTCTCCTCCAGAGACCACCCCTCTCCTCCACAGACCTCCCCTCTCCTCCACAGACCACCCCTCTCCTCCACAGACCTCCCCTCTCCTCCACAGACCTCCCCTCTCCTCCACAGACCACCCCTCTCCTCCACAGACCTCCCCTCTCCTCCACAGACCACCCTCTCCTCCACAGACCACCCTCTCCTCCACAGACCTCCCCTCTCCTCCACAGACCACCCTCTCCTCCACAGACCTCCCCTCTCCTCCACAGACCTCCCCTCTCCTCCACAGACCACCCTCTCCTCCACAGACCTCCCCTCTCCTCCACAGACCTCCCCTCTCCTCCACAGACCACCCTCTCCTCCACAGACCACCCCTCTCCTCCACAGACCTCCCCTCTCCTCCACAGACCACCCTCTCCTCCACAGACCACCCTCTCCTCCACAGACCACCCTCTCCTCCACAGACCTCCCCTCTCCTCCACAGACCACCCTCTCCACAGACCACCCCTCTCCTCCACAGACCTCCCCTCTCCTCCACAGACCTCCCCTCTCCTCCACAGACCACCCTCTCCTCCACAGACCTCCCCTGTCCTCCACAGACCTCCCCTCTCCTCCACAGACCACCCTCTCCTCCACAGACCTCCCCTCTCCTCCACAGACCACCCTCTCCTCCACAGACCTCCCCTCTCCTCCACAGACCACCCTCTCCTCCACAGACCTCCCCTCTCCTCCACAGACCTCCCCTGTCCTCCACAGACCTCCCCTCTCCTCCACAGACCACCCTCTCCTCCACAGACCACCCTCTCCTCCACAGACCACCCTCTCCTCCACAGACCACCCTCTCCTCCACAGACCTCCCCTCTCCTCCACAGACCTCCCCTCTCCTCCACAGACCACCCTCTCCTCCACAGACCACCCTCTCCTCCACAGACCTCCCCTCTCCTCCACAGACCACCCCTCTCCTCCACAGACCTCCCCTCTCCTCCACAGACCACCCTCTCCTCCACAGACTCCCCTGTCCTCCACAGACCTCCCCTCTCCTCCACAGACCACCCCTGTCCTCCACAGACCACCCCTGTCCTCCACAGACCACCCTCTCCTCCACAGACCACCCTCTCCTCCACAGACCACCCTCTCCTCCACAGACCTCCCCTCTCCTCCACAGACCACCCTCTCCTCCACAGACCACCCTCTCCTCCACAGACCTCCCCTCTCCTCCACAGACCACCCCTCTCCTCCACAGACCTCCCCTCTCCTCCACAGACCACCCTCTCCTCCACAGACTCCCCTCTCCTCCACAGACCACCCTCTCCTCCACAGACCTCCCCTCTCCTCCACAGACCTCCCCTGTCCTCCACAGACCACCCTCTCCTCCACAGACCACCCTCTCCTCCACAGACCTCCCCTCTCCTCCACAGACCACCCTCTCCTCCACAGACCTCCCCTCTCCTCCACAGACCCCCCTCTCCTCCACAGACCACCCTCTCCTCCACAGACCACCCTCTCCTCCACAGACCACCCTCTCCTCCACAGACCTCCCCTCTCCTCCACAGACCACCCTCTCCTCCACAGACCACCCCTGTCCTCCACAGACCTCCCCTCTCCTCCACAGACCTCCCCTCTCCTCCACAGACCACCCTCTCCTCCACAGACCACCCTCTCCTCCAGAGACCACCCCTGTCCTCCACAGACCTCCCCTCTCCTCCACAGACCTCCACTCTCCTCCACAGACCACCCCTCTCCTCCACAGACCTCCCCTCTCCTCCACAGACCTCCCCTCTCCTCCACAGACCTCCCCTCTCCTCCACAGACCACCCTCTCCTCCACAGACCACCCTCTCCTCCAGAGACCACCCCTGTCCTCCACAGACCTCCCCTCTCCTCCACAGACCTCCACTCTCCTCCACAGACCACCCCTCTCCTCCACAGACCTCCCCTCTCCTCCACAGACCACCCTCTCCTCCACAGACCCCCCTCTCCTCCACAGACCACCCTCTCCTCCACAGACCACCCTCTCCTCCAGAGACCACCCCTGTCCTCCACAGACCTCCCCTCTCCTCCACAGACCTCCACTCTCCTCCACAGACCACCCCTCTCCTCCACAGACCTCCCCTCTCCTCCACAGACCTCCCCTCTCCTCCACAGACCTCCCCTCTCCTCCACAGACCACCCTCTCCTCCACAGACCACCCTCTCCTCCACAGACCACCCTCTCCTCCACAGACCACCCCTCTCCTCCACAGACCTCCCCTCTCCTCCACAGACCACCCTCTCCTCCACAGACCTCCCCTCTCCTCCACAGACCACCCTCTCCTCCACAGACCTCCCCTCTCCTCCACAGACCTCCCCTCTCCTCCACAGACCACCCTCTCCTCCACAGACCAACCTCTCCTTCACAGACCACCCCTGTCCTCCACAGACCACCCTCTCCTCCACAGACCACCCTCTCCTCCACAGACCACCCTCTCCTCCACAGACCACCCTCTCCTCCACAGACCACCCTCTCCTCCACAGACCCCCCTCTCCTCCACAGACCCCCCTCTCCTCCACAGACCACCCTCTCCTCCACAGACCACCCTCTCCTCCACAGACCTCCCCTCTCCTCCACAGACCTCCCCTGTCCTCCACAGACCACCCTCTCCTCCACAGACCACCCTCTCCTCCACAGACCTCCCCTCTCCTCCACAGACCACCCTCTCCTCCACAGACCTCCCCTCTCCTCCACAGACCTCCCCTGTCCTCCACAGACCACCCCTGTCCTCCACAGACCACCCTCTCCTCCACAGACCACCCTCTCCTCCACAGACCACCCCTGTCCTCCACAGACCACCCCTGTCCTCCACAGACCACCCTCTCCTCCACAGACCTCCCCTGTCCTCCACAGACCTCCCCTGTCCTCCACAGACTCCCCTCTCCTCCACAGACCACCCTCTCCTCCACAGACCTCCCCTCTCCTCCACAGACCTCCCCTCTCCTCCACAGACCACCCCTCTCCTCCACAGACCCCCCCTGTCCTCCACAGACCACCCTCTCCTCCACAGACAGTGTGGAGATGTTGAGCTGGTTGGGGGGGGGGGGGGGGTTGAGGGGGAGGTGCTTCGAGGGAGGGAGGGTGGGAGGGAGGGAGGGGATGGGAGAAGTTGCTTGGGAGGAAAGGTGGTGTGAGTGGTTCAGCGTGAGGAATCTGACAGCCAATGGAGGCCATACGGACCGACTGGCCTCGGGCGTGGACCAAGAGGGGCAACGCAAACAACTACTCACAACACCATCTATGTTGCCTCTCCCAACGCCTCAAACCAAGGAGGAATTATAAGCGTATTCACAGCAGTAACTCAGCGGTAACTTTCCACTACAGTGCTGTGTGCTGGGTATAATGACATATTGGGAGATTATTAGAGTACACATTCTTACATATTTCCGGGGGCGCACACCTACACACAAGTGCTAAGAGTGAGATTGACTTGAGATAGGCAAGGGGGTCCTGTGATTGATGGTAGCATTAGAAACTATAGCTTGAGATCCAAGATTTCAAGATTCCTTTATTTGTCACGTGTAATGTGCTGTACTGTACGGTGTACAGTCACAGTGAAACGCTGCTGCCGGCTCCAACATTGTGCTTGATACAGATAAATTCTAATACTCTGTTACAAATTACAAATTTACAATTACTAATTTACAAATTACGAAAATGACAAGAGTTTACAAATTAACATTGGCTTGCGGAAAGAAGCTCATCCTGAGTCTCTCCGTGTTCGCCCTGTGGGTGTGGTATCTCTTCCCTGACCGGAGCAGAGAGAACAGTCGGGTGGCTGGGGTCTCTCCGTGTTCGCCCTGTGGGTGTGGTATCTCTTCCCTGACCGGAGCAGAGAGAACAGTCGGGTGGCTGGGGTCTCTCCGTGTTCGCCCTGTGGGTGTGGTATCTCTTCCCTGACCGTAGCAGAGAGAACATCCTGAGTGTCTCTGTGTTCGCCCTGTGGGTGTGGTATCTCTTCCCTGACCGGAGCAGAGAGAACAGTCGGGTGGCTGGGGTCTCTCCGTGTTCGCCCTGTGGGTGTGGTATCTCTTCCCTGACCGGAGCAGAGAGAACAGTCGGGTGGCTGGGGTCTCTCCGTGTTCGCCCTGTGGGTGTGGTATCTCTTCCCTGACCGTAGCAGAGAGAACATCCTGAGTGTCTCTGTGTTCGCCCTGTGGGTGTGGTATCTCTTCCCTGACCGGAGCAGAGAGAACAGTCGGGTGGCTGGGGTCTCTCCGTGTTCGCCCTGTGGGTGTGGTATCTCTTCCCTGACCGGAGCAGAGAGAACAGTCGGGTGGCTGGGGTCTCTCCGTGTTCGCCCTGTGGGTGTGGTATCTCTTCCCTGACCGGAGCAGAGAGAACAGTCGGGTGGCTGGGGTCTCTCCGTGTTCGCCCTGTGGGTGTGGTATCTCTTCCCTGACCGTAGCAGAGAGAACAGTCGGGTGGCTGGGGTCTCTCCGTGTTCGCCCTGTGGGTGTGGTATCTCTTCCCTGACCGTAGCAGAGAGAAAAGTCGGGTGGCTGGGGTCTCTCCGTGTTCGCCCTGTGGGTGTGGTATCTCTTCCCTGACCGTAGCAGAGAGAACAGTCGGGTGGCTGGGGTCTCTCCGTGTTCGCCCTGTGGGTGTGGTATCTCTTCCCTGACCGTAGCAGAGAGAACAGTCGGGTGGCTGGGGTCTCTCAGGATCCTTTTGGCCTTTGTCTTGCATCTTTAGTAACATAACGCTATATGGATCCATGTCTTTATGACAGACACTCATATTTCATCAGTATCAGCAGTTTACCCGTGGCCAGGAGTTCAAAACATTTAATCTCAAATCAGATCCATCAGATTTTGAAATCCCATTCTGTGATCCAGGATCAGACAACTCAGACAGATTTTGTCCCGGTATGTCAAAGGAATTCAGGGTATGATCACCTCCAGATTCAGACATTTCAAGACGACCAGATCATAATTAGCAGTGCTTTATCAGGCCCACCTGTGGATTTTTCTCCAGGCTAAATAAGACGCTCGGTGGTTGTGTAATGAGAGATGCCATTGTCAACAGCTACTTTCGAAGTTGAAGTTGATTGCCTACCATGGACTAGTGCCTATTATTTGTAGATAATTATTTGATTAGATAATTATTTGATTATTCAAAAATGTAATTTATGATTGATATAATAATTGTACAGACAATTTGGTGATTCACAATCATCTAAAGAACCTGAAAGACTACAATCCTAATCTCCACAATGCCAGTTGACAGAATATGACCATGCTCATGTCTGCCATCTGGTGTCTAGTTCTGAAACTGCGGATCTCAGCTGCAGGAGCTGGGCTCTCATTTTGGAGTCCTGTGAGGCTACTCTCATTTGAACTCAGTCCTATTAGGCTTCTCTGTTACTGTGTTCTGCGGTGCATGTCAGTATATTTCCGCAGCTTCAGTAACGGTTGAGTTATCGGCCCAGACTGGGTTCAACTGTCTTTGTCAGTCAGACAGTAACCTCTGTCTGTCAGCTCTGTGGAGTAGGTGAGTATTAGACATAGCATAGGGCCAGTCATGCCTTTCTTCACACTCATACGGAAACTATGGGGAACATATATTTTTTGCCAGACTGTAAGAATCCGTCCAAACTCTGGGACCATTGGGGTTTTTATAATTGTTTGATGGTAATAAATTGTAGCCTAATAGTACAACTCTATTAATGCTCTTAGTGACAATTGAAAGTGCGTCAGCTGCATTACTAAGTTATGACACACTTACTCTAACCCACCCACATTACCGGAAATGGCATATTGGTGGTTGACCACGACCAGACCCAATGATGTAGGCTGGTGAGTAAGGGATACAGTAAATGAGTCCATGACTCATGATAACAAAAACAATCAAATGGACTGCATACCGCTATGCTATTGAAGAGGCCTTTGAGAATATTATTCTTTACTATTTATAGTTGATGTAGACATATGTTAATATATATATATATAATAATCAGTATATTATATATGTATATATTATATTATGTTATATATTATATTATATGTTATGTAATATGTTAAGAATGAAAATCTTTGTTTGTTTGCTTGTTAAGTGATGAGGGATGATGAGTCCATGACTCAGTGGACTCATGATTCAGTAGACGCTGCCATCTCTGAGATGTGATGGGATTTGACCAGACTTGCCCTCTCCCCAGGTAGTAACTGGTGCTTTCCACTTTATTCTAGCCAATCACTCGCAGTAATGGAGCCAATTCCCACCCATTACTAACCCTAAAATGGAGCATTTCTGTGAGGTGAACTGGCAGAGAACAAGTGCAATCTGGTCAGGATTAGGGTTAGCCTCCTGTGTGAGATCTGAATGTTCACTTGAAAGGATGTGGGTGTCTGAGTAGTACGAGTCTATCTGACTGTGTATCGCTGCTGGCAGAGTGTGTGTGTGTGTGTGTGTGTGTGTGTGTGTGTGTGTGTGTTCGTTCCCTGGTGACACTGTGCTCCTCCTCCCATAGATGGACCAGGCCGGAGGTTGTGGGAAGGCCAGGGCGGTGAAGAGGCCAGGCGCTGGCTGGGTGGAGGTTGTGGGAAGGCCAGGGCGGTGAAGAGGCCAGGCGCTGGCTGGGTGGAGGTTGTGGGAAGGCCAAGGCGGTGAAGAGGCCAGGCGCTGGCTGGGTGGAGGTTGTGGGAAGGCCAAGGCGGTGAAGAGGCCAGGCGCTGGCTGGGTGGAGGTTGTGGGAAGGCCAAGGCGGTGAAGAGGCCAGGCGCTGGCTGGGTAGGACCAGGCTGGAGGTTGTGGGAAGGCCAGGGCGGTGAAGAGGCCAGGCGCTGGCTGGGTAGGACCAGGCTGGAGGTTGTGGGAAGGCCAGGGCGGTGAAGAGGCCAGGCGCTGGCTGGGTAGGACCAGGCTGGAGGTTGTGGGAAGGCCAGGGCGGTGAAGAGGCCAGGCGCTGGCTGGGTAGGACCAGGCTGGAGGTTGTGGGAAGGCCAGGGCGGTGAAGAGGCCAGGCGCTGGCTGGGTAGGACCAGGCTGGAGGTTGTGGGAAGGCCAGGGCGGTGAAGAGGCCAGGCGCTGGACCAGGCTGGAGGTTGTGGGAAGGCCAGGGCGGTGAAGAGGCCAGGCGCTGGCTGGGTAGGACCAGGCTGGAGGTTGTGGGAAGGCCAGGGCGGTGAAGAGGCCAGGCGCTGGCTGGGTAGGACCAGGCTGGAGGTTGTGGGAAGGCCAGGGCGGTGAAGAGGCCAGGCGCTGGCTGGGTAGGACCAGGCTGGAGGTTGTGGGAAGGCCAGGGCGGTGAAGAGGCCAGGCCCAGGCGCTGGCTGGGTAGTGCTGAGCGTGCTTGGGGCCGGTCTGCTCTGTGTTCTCCTGTCCAGAGCCAACAGTGTTTAGCCAGCCCCATGAGAGTGGTTTGCCTGAGGGAGGTGTGTGTGTGTGTGTGTGTGGGGGGGGGGGGTATTTTGGACACGGATGCCAGAGCAGAAGGCATAGAAGCAATCCTGTCCCAAGTCGCAGATTTTGTTCTTGTGTTTTCTATTTTGTTCTTAATAGTTTGTTCTTAATTGATTTTGTGAAAAAGACCTGAAATGTAATTGAAAATGGTGAGTGGCAGATCTAGCAGAGCCACTGGTTAGAAGAGAATAAAATATAGAACAATGTCCCACTTGCTTATTTCATGATGCAGACATTTTTATACAATAACTTAGACTTTCAAAATATAGGCAGGGCTGTAGTGAAATGGTCGGCTTATAATGATAGCCAACACATTCTTAGCTGTAGCCTACAAAGTGCACTTGAAATTCAATAAAGCCTTTAAATGTGTCCCGTAACAGTGGTGGCATGTTGTTTGATGGATTTCCCGGTTTCTCGTTCGGTTCTTCCACGGGGATCAGGAGATGATCCAGTTTGTCCACTCCTCCTGTCAGCAGACCGGGGATCAGGAGATGAACCCAGTTTGTCCACTCCTCCTGTCAGCAGACCGGGGATCAGGAGATGATCCAGTTTGTCCACTCCTCCTGTCCGCAGACCGGGGATCAGGAGATGAACCCAGTTCGTCCACTCCTCCTGTCAGCAGACCGGGGATCAGGAGATGAACCCAGTTTGTCCACTCCTCCTGTCAGCAGACCGGACCTCCCAATACAAAGAAGCGCTGGGAACATTAAATCAATTACATAAACGCGAGATCAAAGATAAAGGAAATACAACGTGACAATCGAAGAGATTGAGAGGCGAGTTCAAAAGAATGTGATAATCCAATTTAAATGCACACATCACATTTGGGACGGCTTTGAGGAATCTGCATTTCGCATTGGGACCATTTTCATTCTTAACATATGTCTACACCAACTATAAATAGTAAAGAATAATATTGTCAAAGGTCTCTTCAATAGCATAGCGGTATGCAGTCCATTTGATTGTTTTTGTTAAAACGTTCAGGGTTTCGCACATCACGTTGTACCACATTCTACACCTTGCCAAGCTTGTGTCTGGTGTCAAGCTAGCCTGAACAGATACTTTGAGACATCTCATTTCTTCACCTCATTCCTGAGACAGGACTGCGCCCACCCCTTGTGTAAGCAATTTAAACCTGATAGCAGATCATCTGCCCTATCTTCACAGAAAATCTTTGTTAACTCAAGATCTCATGCGCTTTGCTTTAAACAAACACCCACATTATGTTTTTTACGCGCAAAAACCCGACCTTACCGTTTACTGTTTATGATTAGGCGACAACATTTTTTTAATTCAAGACGCCGTTTGATTTGTGCGACCCAGAAGCCTTCGTTCCGTTTCCCCATGGAAACGCTTTGTACAGGTGCCTGAACGAATGTGCACACCGACCAAAGTTTAGTAATATGAACTTATTGCCAAGCGGAATATGTTTTTATTTATCTGTAGCAATGTGTTGGCTAACTTCAGGGGTCGACGCATCTTGGTGGTGAGTAGATAGTGAATTTAAATTTAACTGAATTATTATGATTACACTGACATTATGCATTTCGCTTGTCGACCGGAATATGGTGATTATGGTGACTGGGCATAATATAGCCTACCACTGGAGAGCATTATTGTGCAACCTTTATCGATTATTTTCCAATCCTACTCATATTGCAGTGGAGTAGCCGTTCCCTAATATCAAACATTCACGTAGCTTAACGAGTGGTCAAAGTCATTGAAAACGCTTTCATGCTTTTGTAATGCAGGTACATGGGTACCCTCGGGTCGCAAGTGATGTGCAACAACATCCCAGGCTTAACAGCGGCAGCTGTGCCGCCAGCATCCCAAAGTCATGCAGGCGATCGGAGCCGGGATGAAGGACTGGATCGAGTGGCAACATCAGTTTCAAACCCACCGCTGGAACTGCAACACCATGGCGCGGGACCACAACGTGTTCGGACGGCTGCTGCTGCGTAGTACGTATTCGAATAAGCTATGCAGCAACGGTGCATGCAACTGCAGATGTCTGATATGCACCATTTGAGCCTAACTTAGCAATTATTAATGAATTAACTTTTATCACGGCAGACATAGAACATTGTGTAAAATGCCTGATAATGTTGGGTTGTATTTAGGCCTATGTGTGCTGGTACTTTAGAAATAGATATAGCCTACCAATTTCTCCACGGAGTTCATACAAAGGAAGCGCGATTGTGCATTGGTGTCAGGGTTGCCAGATTGGTGTGATGTTTTCCAGCCCAATGAGTGCTCAAAATCCGCCGAATGTGATAAAAAACCGCCCAAATATTATAGTATATAATATATAGCAGTGCATGCTAAGAAAAATGCCTTTCAGTTGAAATACCGAAAATAATAGCTCGTGGTAAACTGCAACACACGCCTACACATATGTCACACACACAGCTACAGAGAGAAAGTTGCGTAATCCCATGAAATAGTCAAAGAAATGATAATGCAGGCAACAAATTATAATAACACATGAGAAGCATGGCTATATCATGAACAGAGGAACTGCGGTCATAGACAAGAGAGCAACTCAAGATAAGATGACAAGCTAGATAACAAGCTTTAGTGGTGACAAGAAACCGCAGAATGTGACAAGTGGACTAGGCTACACAAGTTCCAATGGTAGGCCTATATAACCACCTGTATAACCACCTGTATAACCACCCATGAATACCCTGCCTGCTCGCCTACAATAACCGAGTCAGGAGTGTGATACTCAGGCAGGCAAGCAGGCAGAGACACAAGTAGGCTAATTAGATTAATTAATTAATCACTCAATTAGCGACATCCAGAAACACCTGCTGTATAGTATTAAGTAAAAATGTCTTACCGTCACGCCGAACAGGCCAGGAGTCCATTCCAACTTCTCACGTAACTCGTCAATGTAAAACTATGTACATGTGGTGAACTTGCTAATTTGCAAGTATTAATAGATGGTTGAGTCAAAGCTCCCCAACAACTGTCGGGGAGGGTGGGACGTTCCCTGCAAACACGCAACGCAGACGTTCAGATCACGTCTTAATAACGTCCGTCGGTCCAGAACCCCATTTGTACGTCTGCTGGACCCCTCAATATTCACACGTCGGGCTTGGACCCCTCTAAGACGTCTGTGGACGTGCAAAACGGGTTCAATATCTGAACGTCTAAAAAAACATTCATTCTGGCTCCTAATTGGATGTCTTTGGACGTCCGAAAATGACGAAAAAGACATCTAAAAGACGTCTTTTAGACGTGTCTTTGCTCAGTGGGTCCCATGCGATTTCTGCCATCATCTTTAGCGTCACTTGGGAAAGTTCTCTCTCCACATGAGCATTTGATATGGGCAGATGAGCATCTGATATGGGCAGAGTGAGCAATCTGATTGCGCCAAGTGCCACATCCTGAAAGCACTGATTTCCTCCGGCATCTTTAAAGGCCTCTATCTCCAGCCAAAAGGCATCGATGCGGTGATCAGAAACCTGCTGATCCCACATCCCCACGTTGGCATCTTTAGGTTTCTTCGGGGGTAGATTTGACTCCGACCTCGACCTTCTCCTTGACCGTGTGAATCAAATGCATTGAACAGAGAGAGCTCCCTCGCCCCTAATTGGACAGGTGCACATCTCCCACCCAATTAACATCATTGGATAAAATTGAAAAGTCTGTCCCGCCAGTTTTATTTTTATTTTTTTAAACGCCCGCCCAATGCTATTTTTTCCAGCCCAACCGCCCAATGCTATTTTTTCCAGCCAAACGTGATCAAAAGAAGCCCAATTGGGCGTGAACCCGCCCAATCTGGCAACACTGATTGGTGTGAGACTTTTCTGTAGGCTATATCCCTCAGCTGCATGGAAACCTTACGCAGGCTTATGCTTTAAGAATTTAAGAATAGGCTCTCATGTAGGCTGTATCGGAGTAAAATTGTGTAAAGCATTTCGCCCCACTGTAGGCTAGATGACTTAGTTTTCCCCAAAGCTTGCATCGCATTCCATACATTGTCTCACTTTACAGTCGCACATTTATCAAGTTGACGCACCCGCTCGCTGCTGCGATCGGTATCAGACTGCGCTGCTCAAAACTGTCACACACCTGACAGATGTGAACTCAATGCAGAGCAACCTGTCAGGTTAGAATCGATGTCAGTCATCTCGCATCCCGTCACCAGTTTAAGCCCCACTGGCCAGTGAAAAACGTCTGCAGTTCGCACAAGGTTATAATCTGTTTTTGTGATAATATGAAGATCTGATTGTTCCCAATCCCTTAAATTAACCAGAGAGTTTTTGTGGTGGCACTTGTTGAAGGTTTTAGCCTACTGACGATGACCGGGAGTTCACTTATATCCCTACCCGATGCACTTGGCCTACTATATTGTAGGCCAAGTCATTTAGGATAAAAGCGTCTGCTAAATTACTAAAATGTAAAATGTCTTGGTTTGGGCCTAATCTCGGCTCCTAATCGGCCCTGTGGTATTCGGACCTCCCAGAGTAGCTCCGGTTGTGTCACACGACATTAGGCGGCCCACTTGACAGGCACCATTAGGTATCGCCGGAGCACCGTGTGAAGCTACTTATTGTCAACGTCAGTCAAGCCCCCAGGATTCGAAATCTAAAGTGAAGGCCTATTGAACCGCGCCATCTTGGCTAGATTTGTAGTCACTTGGCTATTTCCGGTGACTTTTGACTTGCGCAGTTGAGCTTCTCTGGCCGACGCGCGTCCACGAAAAAGTTCACATTTATCTGAAATGTAGACGCACGTTCCCGGCTCTCTCGGCTCTCCCCGCTTTGATTTAGCAATGAAAACCGGTTTGCATATTAACCTGTTTTTGTCAAATATATCAATTGGAGAAATTATTTTTTGATCCTGGCATCTTAGTTTTAACAGGTTAAATATAATTGAACATGTTTTGTTTGCTAGTAGATGGTATTCATTCCGTTCGCGATAACGTTATTGCAGCCAGGCTAAATTCCTCCAGGGAGCCAGTGACAGGCGAGTTGAAGAGCTTCACTCCCCGCCAGCAGGAGCTCTGGCCGCGGCTACCGCATCTCGGATAACCCGCTGAGTTCATGGCTGCTATTTCACATTCGCCCTTGATCAATCCCAATACCGATCCATGGTAATAATGAATCAATCGTTCAGATCAGATCGGAAGTGCTGCATGAATGTTACAACATCATTGTTACCTTTATTAACATAACCATAGCCTACATTTATCTCTCTAACGTTAGGCTATCCATCTTACACCAGTCGGCCATTCGATAGCTGGAAGCGGTGAACGCCAACGTTGACTGAAAACACCCAAACTCAGTGTATCGTTTCATCTTCATGCTACACATCAACTCCTTTACATTGTATGTGAATAAATTCCTGTTATTCTAAAAATATCCCATTTCTGTCCATTCCTGGAAAAGGCTAATAATTGCTGTCAAATGATCACTCCAGTTTATCACCGTATCCCACTACCATTTCAACTATGCACAGGAGGTTGTCTTGTGGTCATTTTCATTAAAAAATGATTAGCCTGATCAGTTTGTTGTGGGGGGGGGGCATTAAAAGCATTACAAATTAGACATTAAAAGCATTAAAACGAAATGTGAAACATTATATATATATATATATATATATATGTGTGTATGGAGCAATTGTTTTTAATGTCCGACTTTTGTCTGTGCTGTTCAGTAAATGTGCATCTGTCCTAATTTATTGTAGCCTATCTATCTACTACACAACCTAGTTCAAATTTATGAATCTCCCGCGGAAGTCAGGAGGGTTGGCAAGTAGGCTATGGTCACTGCTCCCCAGTAAAATTGAATAATTGAGGGGTTACTTACAGTACAAAAAAGTACAGCATTTGTAGAACTCGGATGATACTACATAAATTGCCATGCAAAGCCAGAGACTGTTGCTTGTAGACGACAAGACTGCTGTAACCATTCAAATGTGGAGGCTACACTGCATTGAAGGTGGGTTGGCTTACTTGACACAGAACACAGAAAACGGACACCACAAAAAAGGGCTTAAAGCAGGTCCTAAACAGCAGCAGGTCTGGTTGAGGTGTGAACTGGTCTCCTAAAAATGGCTTGAGCTGTGAGGATAAGAGGAGGCACACTGTTTCTGTTATTACATTTCAATAATAGAATATGACACACAAACCACATACATACACACATACACATACAGCCCGTCTTGGTTTAAAGCCCACTCACCAACGTCAAGGTGCAAGCCTATCGAGTGGGAACACGAGACCAATCACGAACAGGACAAACTCAGACGGGACAACACAGCATACAAATAATCAAGGAATATGTATGTTGTCATGCTGTTTCACATTTCGTTTTAATGCTTTTAATGTCTAATTTGTAATGCTTTTAATGCCCCCCCCCCGCAATTTGGTTTGGAAATGCTCCCTATTTCTGAGGTCCCAAGGTTGGTGAGTATGGCAAGCTATAAGCTATTAATACAAGCATACCGCTCAAAAAGGGCTTAATACATACAACAAACTGATCAGGCTAATCATTTTTAATGAAAATGACCACAAGACAACCTCCTGTGCATAGTTGAAATGGTAGTGGGATACGGTGATAAACTGGAGTGATCATTTGACAGCAATTATTAGCCTTTTCCAGGAATGGACAGAAATGGGATATTTTTAGAATAACAGGAATTTATTCACATACAATGTAAAGGAGTTGATGTGTAGCATGAAGATGAAACGATACACTGAGTTTGGGTGTTTTCAGTCAACGTTGGCGTTGACCGCTTCCAGCTATCGAATGGCCGACTGGTGTAAGATGGATAGCCTAACGTTAGAGAGATAAATGTAGGCTATGGTTATGTTAATAAATGTAACAATGATGTTGTAACATGCATGCAGCACTTCCGATCTGATCTGAACGATTGATTCATTGTTACCATGGATCGGTATTGGGATTGATCAAGGGCGAGTGTGAAATAGCAGCCACGAACTCAGCGGGTTATCCAAGATGCGGTAGCGGCGGCCAAAGCTCCTGCTGGCGGGGAGTGAAGCTCTTCAACTCGCCTGTCACTGGCTCCCTGGAGGAATTTAGCCTGGCTGCAATAACGTTATCGCGAACGGAATGAATACCATCTACTAGCAAACAAAACATGTTCAATTATATTTAACCTGTTAAAACTAGGATGCCAGGATCAAAAAATAATTTCTCCAATTGATATATTTGACAAAAACAGGTTAATATGCAAGCCGGTTTTCATTGCTAAATCAAAGCGGGGAGAGCCGAGAGAGCCGGGAACGTGCGTCTACATTTCAGATAAATGTGAACTTTTTCGTGGACGCGCGTCGGCCAGAGAAGCTCAACTGCGCAAGTCAAAAGTCACCGGAAGGCCAGAAAAGCACAACTGCGCAAGTCAAAAGTCACCGGAAATAGTCAAATGACTACAAATTTGCCAAGATGGCGCGGTTCAATAGTGCTTCATTGTTGATAGCGGCCAGTGAATGGAGTGGCTGTATCCAGTTAATATAATACATCCATGGTATAGCCCCGACACGGAAAACACATTATGAGCGTACGTTTAACGACCCCCGCGTATGTACATTAAATAAAGCAAGGCACTCTCTGTGTACAGGCGAGGGTGGCCGGGATTACCTGCGATTAATCTGTGCAAACAATTTACTTAAGACCGGCAAATGAAGACGGCGTAATTAAAGTCATTCCTCAAACGGCCTGACAGGGTGTGCAGCCGCAGGCTTAAGAAGCCAGACGGCACCGAATGGACTTCCCTTAAGTGTGCTTTTTTTATTTTTTATTAACGTCGTCCTGTGGCCCTCCCCTGACCTCTTGGCTCTTCATGTACGCTGAAGTACTTACGTTATTTTGAACTTCAGCGAAAGCACTAAAAAGTGCATTTTAGCCAGTATCTTATTATCCTAGCCAAGAAACAATTAGCTTGAGGAATTCACATTTTGCTCTTGGTCATGCTTGAACATTTTATGGGTGAAGAGTAATGATTGTCCCACAAAGAGGGTCTCTAAAACCCAAATCCTTTCTCAAAATATTCAAACTAAGTGAGCATGTGAGTAGTAAGAAACTAGGGGCCCAACTGACAATATGCCACTGTTAGATACAAATAGCTCCAGCCCAATCCCCAGGCCCCTGGAAGCCCGAGGGGGACATTATCAAATTTAGCAGAAAAACACACATTCTGTTTTATATTTTGTCAACCAAACTCTCTCCCCCCTCTCTCGTAAATAGACACAGGGGTCCTTTTTTGTGGGGAGGAGCCGTTTTCCTGCATATTCTAGCGAGTTGAGTATCAGCCAAATGTGTTTATCATATGCATGGTCATAGGCCTTCCCCTGCCTGTGGGGCCGTGGCTTCCGTTCATGTGGATGTGTGGCCTTTTTATACATCTGAAATGTAATCAGCCCCGGGTATAATAAAGTTTATTTAAAGGTAGAATAAAATTAGCCCTTTTTGAAATGTAGCTTGATCTCAAGCCCTAGAACTAGATCATTTTGACGAGCCAGTTTGTATTTCATTGCATTTTCCTTCAAGTATTTCATTATACTGTTTCAACCCCTTGAGGAGAAGCAAAGAACAGCTTCCACCAAGTACGCATGTCTCACTTCTATCCTGCTGCTAAATCGCTATACCTTTCAGAGAAAGCTTTCACAAACCACTGTGAAAAAGGTCTGTCTCAAGTTAATGGGCTTAGATTCACACTTGAGACCCAACATAACAAACAAAAAACACTTACCACAAACAAACATCCTTCATTACAACTGAGAGAATCTTTTATTCATACATCAAATAACCCCCAACCCTGTCGTAAATCTTAACGTTACAGTAATGTTTTTTTATGAAATGGCACACAGGAAGCATCGCTTGATAAACAACAAACAGATTATTTACCTCCAACTGAAGTAGCTGAAAGGCCCTGGATATCAAGATCATAGCAGCCCAGACTGAGGTCGTGACAATAATATATGTATTTTGAGGTCAAATCTTGACATTTAACACCTGTAGCTGGTGAATAATGGCAATCAGGTTGGTTATACCTTTTGAATATGTCATGTCATGTCTTGTCTCAGTAGGGATTCACACCCAGTAGCAGCAATCCTCATTTCCCGTCCTCCTCACCAATAAGAATGTTGTTTTGTTCCCCCGAGGTAACTAAAATGAACTTCAGAACTAGAAACTAGGGGCCCAACTGACAATATGCCACTGTTAGATACAAATAAAAATGATGAGCTCCTTCATTTAAACTAACCCAAAACGGTGAGATAAAACTCAAATCAAAACAAAAAGGTATCTCCTTCTTAAATGATAGTGTAGTGAGTCGTTTTATGGCGAGAACACACAAGATCAACAGAAAAAAAACAAATCAAATGAAACTTCAAAGATGTAAAGACGAGCCTGCCCAGTGGTGTAATGGAGGGGCGTGGTCATGTGAGGACAGAGTGGTCAGTGCAGTTTTGCTAGTGGCAGGTTTCTGCGAGCCAGTCCCAGGTCTACCACCCCATGTGTTCCACGTGATGTTCCTGCTGTTTACAAAGTAGTCGCCTACCTGTTTGCTGCTGTATTTCGGCGGGTTGGCCTTGTAGCTGTAATCCGAGTTGTTGTCGCCCGTGCCCACAAAGGTGTTGGTGGCGGGCAGGTCTTGGACGGCCTGGTGCTTCTTGGAGGCGGAGGGGGACTGGGGCTGCAGCTGGATGGAGGGGAGAGGGGAGTTGGAGCGGTAGTGGCGGCCCAGGTCGGGGATGCCCGGAGGGTAGTTGAGGGGCAGGTGGATCCGGGGGCTGTCGCTGACGCTGTCGTTGATGAGGTTGAACTTGAGGCCCTTCTGCAGGCTGGCCTCCTCGTCCTCCTCCAGGGGCTTGGCGGGCTTGGGGGCCTTGCCCTTTTTGCTCTTTTTGCCCTTGCCGTTCTTGGGGCCCTGCTTGGGCGCGTACAGGTCCTTGCTCTCCTTCTTCCCGGCCTGGTAGCCGCTCTTGGCGTCCTTCTGCAGACGGTGCCGGACGACCACGACGGCCACGATGACCAGGAGGACGCCGGCGAGGCCGGCCAGGCTGCCGTACAGGATGTTGCTGCGCTGGGCCTGGGCGTAGTTGGGGTCGCCGGCGATGTCCCTGTCCAGCGGGGTGTACAGGCTGTGGCCCACCAGGGACTCGATGAGGGTGACGTTGGCGATGGTCTCGTTGACGAAGATGTGGACCAGCGCCGTGGTGTGGCGCTGAGGCTTGCCCTTGTCGTTCACCCGTACCACCAGACGGTGCAGGCCGTTGTGCTTGCGCGCCAGCTCCTCAGCCAAGGTGATCTCCCCGCTGTTGGGGGATATGTGGAACAGCCCGTGGGGGTTGCCGCCGGTAATGCTGTAGACCAGCTCGGCGTTGGGCCCGGTGTCCATGTCCTCGGCTTCCACCACCGCCACGCGGGTCTCCGGCGCGGTGAGCGGCGGGAGGAACTTGAAGGTGGAGTTGGACGGCCTGGTGACGTAGGGGGCGTTGTCGTTCTCGTCCAGGACGTTGATGGTCACGCCCACGTAGGAGGAGCGGGGGGGGTCGCCGGCGTCCACGGCCCTCAGGCGGAAGGTGTAGGTGCTCTCCTTCTCCCGGTCGAAGGAGATGCTGGAGAGGATGGTGCCCGTGCCGTTCTGTATGATGAACTTGCCGTTGTCGGGCTCGACCGTTAGGCGCACTCGGGCGTTCTCGCCCTTGTCCGCGTCGATCACCGTCACCATGCCCACGGGGCTGAGGGGGGGCATGTTCTCCAGGACGGAGAAGCTGTAGCCGCTCAACATGAACTTGGGGTCGTTGTCGTTACGGTCCAGGACCCTGACCATGACCGTGGCGGTCCCCCTCAGGCTGGGGGAGCCCTTGTCCGAGGCCGCCACATGGAACTCGTAGTGCTCCCTGTGTTCCCGATCCAGCTGGTTCCTCACACGCACCTCCCCTGTGTTGGGATCTATCTCAAACAGGCCCTTGGTGGCCGAGTCCACGATGATGGAATAGGTCAGCTTGGCGTTGGAGCCGCTGTCGGCGTCCGTGGCGATCACGTCCAGGACTTTATCGCCCGGCTGGTTCTCCTCTGCGAAGTCCACCTCGAACACGGCCGGGGAGAAGACGGGGGCGTTGTCGTTCATGTCGGTGACCTGGACCTTCAGGGAGTTGATGCTGGAGAGAGCCGGGTTGCCAGAGTCCACCGCCACAATCTCGATCCGGTAGTCCTTGACACGCTCGTAGTCCAGCAATGTGGTGGTCTGCAGGAAGTAGTTCCTCTTGCGGTCGTTGGCCGACTCGCTGGCGGACCGCAGCTGGAACGGGACGTCGCCGGCAACCACGCAGGTGACCACGGCGTTCTCGCCCTCGTCGCGGTCCGAGACCTGGACCAGGGCCACAACGGTGCCGATGGGCATGTCCTCGGAGATGTTGGCCACGCCGTTCTGGTGGGTCACCAGGCCGATGCCGCGGATCTCGATGGCGGGTGCGTTGTCGTTCTGGTCCTTGACGATGATGGTCACCAGGACCTTCGAGCTCTTGGAGTTTGGCCCGCGGTCCTTGGCCACCACGAAGAACTTGAGGAAGTTCTGCTCCTCTCGGTCGACCAGTCCCTTGACGGAGATGACGCCCGTGGAGCGGTCGATGCGCAGCAGCCTCTGGACCGTGTACGAGGCCTGGTGGAGGCTGTAGTCGATCTCTCCGTTGGTGGCCAAGTCGGCATCGTTGGCCTTCACCTGTGGAGACACACGATGGGTCATGACCATTTTGAAGGAAAGTAACAAAACTGTATTCTGTCATCTGTCTGTCCACAGGTCTGTCCTGCGTTGGGCTTTGACAATGAATTGCTTCTTTTGTTCTGACGACACAAGTTAATGCTCTGTGTGATACTTAATATGCTATCAAAGCCAAGTGCACACCCCCACATAGACATCAAGTGACTGTCCTATGGGTCATTGGCATCTAATGGGGAGATAAGTGAACTGTTAATGTTCTTCTCATTATCAAAAGACACTTTCTTCCACTGGGGTCATTAGGAAGGGCTGGAGGAGTGGCAGGGATCGGCGACAATGGATTGTCTAGACCCTGCCTACATAATCCTGAGCATAATGTGAAGTCATCAGTCACCACGAGCCACCCAGTTACTGTACCTGGTAAATCACCTCTGAGTCATAATATCCTGTCAGTGACATTTAATCTGGTTTCATGTAGTTGCCCCTGGCGTAAGGTGTGACTGTTTAACCAGTGACTCAACACTTTTACTGTCAAGCCGAACCTTTGTGTTACTGAGACATTTTGTATGACCCACTAGGCATACCTAGATACACCTTTGGAACCTGTATACCATTACTCATTGTCGCACACATCTTACATAGCACTATATCACTTAGCACATATGAAACTCAAATAGGACTAGCCAGCCCACTGCGGAGCCATCATGGCTTAATCTGACTCAGTCATGAGATTATCCATGGGGATTATTGGTATTATTGCTCTATTTGACTCATTCCATTTCATTTGCCGCATAAACCAAATTCATTTCACTTAACATGCTCTTGGAAAGGGGTTCTTTGAGGAAGGAGAAATGCTTGATTGACACATCTGACCTGCTTAAGCGGTCTAATCAGACCATTTCCCTCTCGTTCATTTGCTACTGCGCCCTTTGAAAGATTGTGACGGGAGAGAGCACTCTCTCGACAAGCTCTTTGAAAACCAACTTGATCGCTCAAACTAATTGTTGACTAGAAGATTAACAGTTTAGAGCAATTTTATGCCTGGTATGCTTCAAATAGTTCCTGGAACAGAGCCAAGTCAACTGCTTCCCTGATCTAAGCATCGACTGCGCTGGCCCTGCAATCCAATATGCAATTCTCAGAACCTGTCAATAATTCACTAGGGCTTCGTGAAGCCAGCGTTCAAGAGGAGCGGTGGAAAAAAAGAGGACTTAAATCGATTGGCTGCGAAAATATGATTGAGTTTCATTGTTTCCTTAACCTTAACCCTGTTGTTTTTGAGGCAGTGCCCCGGCGCCTCGGGGGAACGGGAGGCCTAATGAAACAAGGGCGCTTGTCACACAGAGCCTGAGGGGCTGGAGTGCTCTCGAGGTGTCGGACCGGGTCGCCGGTGCCTCTGCTACGGTCTCAACCGCATCCAATTAGTCAGATACAGACTGGAAATGGGAAGATGAACACCCCTGACCCCCAGAGAGTGATGTTGATTTATGGACTGTAACAACAAGCCCCCGTAACATGAAACGGCAGCCATTTTGATGTGCGAGACACCGCCTCTCTGTCCGGACGAGGAGCCGAATGTGTGGGTTGGCGCGTGACGTCCTCACCTGTAGCACGGAGTGCCCCATGGGGCTGTTCTCGGGCAGCTCGGCCTCGTAGTGGGTCCTCTCGAACTTGGGCGCGTTGTCGTTCTGGTCGGTGACGCTGACCCTCAGGAGGGCGCTGCTGGCGCGCGGAGGCACGCCCCCGTCCACCACGCGGATGTTGAGGTCGTACGAGTCCTTCTGCTCGCGGTCCAGGTTGCCCATGACGATGAGCTGCGGCAGCTTCTCGTCCGTGTCCTCCGCCATTTGCAGGTTGAACAGCTGGCTGGCGTCGTGGCCCGTGCTCAGCGAGTACTCGGCCACGCCGTTGTGGCCCGAGTCCTTGTCGGTGGCCATGGGGATGGCGAACAGCTCCCCGATGTGCGTGTTCTCCGAGATGGACAGCGTGAGGATGGGCGAGGCGAACTGCGGCGTGTTGTCGTTGACGTCCAGCACCTCGATGCGCCCCTCGATCAGCCACTGGCCCTGGCCCATGATCAGGTCGGTGATGGACACCTCGAACTCCAGGAAGCACTTGGCGCCCTCGAAGAGGTTCCTGCAGTCCTTGAGCGACTCGCGGTCGATGGGGATCTCCGTGGTGTAGATCTCGCCCGTCTTGCCGTCAACGCGCAGGTAGGGCGCGCCCACCTCCAGTTTGTACAGGTGACCCGTGTCGGGCAGGCCCTCGTCCGCCGCCAGGCTGCCGATCAGCGTGTTGGGCGGCTGCTCCTCCGGCATCCGGTAGAGGATGTCGGTGGGGGCGGCGCCGCAGCAGACCAGCAGCGCGAGGGCCAACGCCAGCACGGCCCCGCGCCCCCACGCCATCACTCCGCCCGATTGGCACAGCATCGATCTGCAGGAAACAAACAGGGAGGGGCCAAAAAAACACGATTAGAGGACGGCTCACTCATCTCCCACAGAGGAGCCGGACATTGCCAAAAAACCTCTTAAAGACACTTGACTTTGAATCCCCGAAAGGCAGCTCTTCGGGATTTATGACGGGTCTTTTAAGGTATTACTGTACGCTTCATCTTCGCGAGGCACTAAACGTGTCGAGAACAATCACTCGTGCGAGACCTCTGACCTTGTATTTCTCCCAGGTGCTTCAGTACAGCAAGACACACACAGAGAGCACTGTGGGAAAAACTCAGTCTTCCATCGCCCCGTCTCATGTCGACAGCCTCTGATATGAACACAAGGCGGCCGAGTCCGTCAAATGTGCCGCAAACAAACATTGTGGCTAAACCCCACTTAGATGGATTTCCTTTGAAAGCGGACCCAGCGCTCAATGGGCAGCATGCTAATACCCGGTGCCAGGAATCTGGCTTTTGTTTCCTGGCTGATGAGATGTTGATCAAGGTAATTTACACAAAGCAACGCTCCGTTTTGATTCTTAACCTCTTTCGTCCCGTATTAATTACCGCTCCATTTCAGCGTTTTGTCTTTGATCACCGCCTCCCCAGGGGTGTGACACTTTTTCCCTCCCCCCCTCCGGCCGGAATTCACTTCATACGCGCACCCTTACGGATGCGATCGCGGGGGGGGGGGGGGGGGGGGGACCGATCGACGGGGTTTAATCTGTGGAGTTCTCGCATCCTTGTTTTGGAAAGGACTTCTTCTGCTCGCCCCCCCCCCACACCACCCCGACAGCCCTAGCCCCCCACACCTCAGGCTGTGATTTGGCGTCGTGGATGAGGAGGGGTGGGAGTGACCGATTTGCCTTTTCTTCCTCCTCCTCCTCCTCTTCCAGCTGGGCCACATACGTGCCCGAGTTGCTCTGCTGCAATCTGGACTGATTGCTTCAGAAGTGTGCCGCTGCACGCGGGCTTGAGTACGTGTGCTCATGTCGGCGCGTCTGAATGTGTGTATGCGTGAGATTGTATGGAATGCAATGATAAGAAGGAGAGAGAAACTTAATTTCTTAGATGTCTGGTCCCCTGGTGTCTTCTGGACTCATTATCGAGGCAAAAGAATGGGGCATGCAGTATGGGGAGAGAAGGAATGAGAGAGAGAGAGAGAGAGAGAGAGAGAGGGGGAGAGGGAGAGAGAGGGACAATGAGGGAGAGAGCGAAAGAGTGCTTTTCTAATCTTCCATTGGCCACTCCAGCTATTAAACATTCACTAGCAAAAGGCTCCCTCATTCAATCCTCATCAGTCTGCAGGGGAGAGGAGTGGAGGAGGGAGGGAGGGAGGGAGGGAGGGAGGGAGGGAGGGAGGGAGGGAGGGAGGGAGGGAGGGAGGGAGGGAGGGAGGGAGGGAGGGAGGGAGGGAGGGAGGGAGGGATGCAGGAGGATGGCGAAGGGAGGGAGTGGCTGTGACAACACACACACACACACACACACACCGCATTAAAGAGACACATTAACAATCTATCTGCACACGAGGCAGGCGTAGGCGCAGAGAGAGAGGAAAAAAGTGAATAAAAAGCCGATTTGGGTTTTTAATCCGTTGAGGTGAGGGTTGGAGGTCAGGCTACTTTCATGTTGCCCGCTGTGCTAATTGCAGAGTGCCCTCACGGAAGATTGGGGCCTTGTTCTCGCTCTTGGCGTGTCTTTCTTTCTGTCCTTCACTCCATCGCTCTCTCTCTCTCTCTCTCCCGCAGTTATTTCATCCCCATCTGTAATGACGCAGTAGGCGGGGGGGGGGGGGGGGGGGGATCATTGACCCAGAGAGCGAGACCCGCCACTCGACCTCCGCCTGAACGATTTCACGACGCGCACGCTCACACACACACGAAAGGGAGGGGGATAAATAAACACAGCAGTGGGCGGGAGGAAGGCCTTATTTTTTCACAGCGTGACGCCGAGTGAAGGGCTCTTCGTGCATGACGCTCGCGGGAACGCACGCCGGCTCTACGCCGCTTACGCACGAGCCGCTCTGATGCGCGCGCTGACCGGACGGCACGGGGGGGCTGCGCGGCGACCGCGACGTCCCGACGACGCTCATTTGAACGGACGCGGCCGTCTAGGAAACGCGGGTGGCGGAGAGCGAGGGAGGGACTCGTTCCCGTCGTCGAACTCTGGGTCTGTCGCGACGGCTCTCCTCTCTTCCCCATTGAGGGCACACTTGCGCCCTTATATTTGTCTAATTATAAAGTGTGCACGCGCGCGCGTGTGTGTGTGTGTGTGTGTGTGTGTGTGTGTGTGTGGTAGTGTGTGGGGATAGTTCAACCAACACAGGTGCCAAATACCTCACCTCTGCCACTAACCCACCTCCTGGCCTCTCACAGGCAGCCGAGACGCCGCGCATTCCACCAGACGAGGAGCCTGGGAGGACGGACGGGGATGGACAGGGGGACGGACGGACGGGGGACGGACAGGGGACAGGGGGACAGACGGAGGGACGGACGGGGGGACGGACGGGGGGACGGACGGGGGACGGACAGGGGGACGGACGGGGGGACGGATGGACGGAAGGGGGACGGACGAGGGACGGACAGGGGGACGGACAGGGGGACGGACGGAGGGACGGACAGGGGGACGGACGGGGGGACGGATGGACGGAAGGGGGACGGACGAGGGACGGACAGGGGGACGGACAGGGGGACGGACGGAGGGACGGACAGGGGACGGACGGGGGACAGACGGGGGACGGATGGACGGACGGGCTGCCGCTGAAATTCAGCTGAGTGACCTCATCAAGGATAGTACCGTTCCAGAGATCCGAGTGAGGCCCCGACGCCCGAGCGGTCGATAAAAGACAAAGCGTCGCTAAACCGGATCGTTCATCATCCGGACGACGCCCCCCCCCCCCCAAGAAAAAAATATCTTAAAATGAGCCCTGAGGCTGGAAATTCATCTGTATCTTCCTGTGACTCTATGATGTGAAGTGTGTGTGGTGATGGATGCTGCTGTGTGAGGGTCTATACTAAGGGGGCGGGGGGGGGGGTCTGTTGAGGCTCTGGACAGCGAGGATGGGGGCGGGGTGCGGGGCGGGCGGGGAACTGTTGGGAACTGTGCTCAAACCCCAGGGAGCACCAGCCTTGTTCATCATATCCTTTCCCACACTCCAGACTGCACTGGGACATTCCCACCAGGCTGCGAGTGTGTGTGTGTGTGTGTGTGTGTGTGTGTGTGTGTGTGTGTGTGTGCGTGCGTGCATGTGTCTGTATGTGCAAGCAGAGCCAGCAAGCTCCTGAGGGAAGAGTAAAGGCGTGGAAAGTAAGAATTGCATTGCCTCAAAAGTCTTTGTGTGTGTGTTTGCGTGTGTGTGTGTGTGTGTGTGTGTGTGTGTGTGTGTGAGAGAGAGAGAGAGTCCTGGTCAAGTCGAGTGCTGGCGAAGAGGCTGACATTGTGATGGAAATGGGCCGTCGCTGTGCGTCGCGAGTGACGGGGGGGGGGGGGGGGGGGGTCCCCGACGACGCCGCCGGCGTTTACACGACACTGGGGTCTTAAGAAAGTCAAATCTGCATCTGCCACCTGGCGGGGGCCTCCTGGAGAGAAGACCCTCCGACCAGGGTCCAGCCACACACACACACACACACAATGACATGCACACATTTCAATGACAATAGAGGGCTGAGGCTGGTTTCTGTCTGGGCCTTATCTGTCACCGTTAGCTGCTGGGGATTTAGAGGATGCGGGGGTCCGATTTATGGCGGCTGACTGCAGCCACGTCCAAATCAACACAGGAACAGGAACGCTTACCCGCCTCCCTCATCACCGGTGTGTGTGTGTGTGTGTGTGTGTGTGTGTGTGTGTGCGGGCGCGTGTGTATGAATGGCGGCTGGGTCAAGCCTCATATAAATCAACACAGGAGCGCTTTCCAACCTCCCTCATCACCGGTGTGTGTGTGTGTGTGTGTGTGTGTGAAGATTACACCGTCAGCTGACGTAATACAGAATGTGTTATTTATGATTCCGCCACATTGAGGAATTGATGTCTTGCAATTAGTCTTACTGCACCCTTCCCATGCACTCTCTAGCTATTACACAACCACATCTAATGGACGCGCACACACACACACACACACGCACGCACACACACACTATGGGGTGTGATTCGTGCCAGCGTAACAAACACTTAGTGCTTTCGTCGCCTGCATTGCGTGTATAAAGGTTCTTTGGCGAGCTGATTAATAGGCGTGCATATACGCACGCGTTACGAGTCGCTCGCATTCTCAGAGGGTGACGTGTAAAAGGTGCCGTGCCACTTTTGCACACATGCATGTAACGTTTGCACGCTCGTGTTAAGTCAGCGGGCACTAGAAGCTGCGAGCGGGGCTCATTTGTCCATATTGAATAAAAATTAATAATATTTATTTGCACTCAATCAAATTCCAGGACCCTCCTTGCATAACTTTTCCTAGATATGTGTCGTTTTATCTCCACTATCGCTACATTTTCAAATAGGTTGTGGCTGTTCGAACTGGTGCTGACGGTGCTGCAGCGCCCTCTATTGACAAGAAACACGTGTATCTGAACATTTGTTTTAAATTGCGAAGAAAGAGTCATTCAGATATTAGGCTTTATTAAAAACAAGTTGCTTAACATGTGCGAATTCCATTTATTGAGAATGCATTCGCAATGGGCAAGGACGAGATTAGAACCAGCTATGATTTAAAGGCAACTGACCTTACACGTGCGGCCGCTAACACGTCTGCTGCGCTAGCAAGGCACTGGCACGTTTGACACGTCGCTATGCAATTTCTGCACACATTACAAGCGAACGTACGTAGGTTCATCTATGATTTTACCAAACTGTCATGTGTAGTGTTGGTGTCGCATATGTGAGGCGCATCTAACCTGTAGTGTTGCCGTCACGCACACGATGCGCAATTCGTGTAAACAACATGTGCACAGCGTCTGCGTGACAGGTACGTTACAGGTATGAGACGTCTGTCTCTCCATTGTTTGTCAATGGAAATTATACACGTGCGTTTAGACGTTTGATGTCATCGCGTCTTCTTAAGTAGGCGCAAGTCAAGCGTTTCAGTATGGTGTGCTGGCACTAATCACACCCCATACACACGCACACACACACACACACATATATACTTGCTGCTGTGTCCTGGTGTCCAAGGCGTATTCATCGCCACGGCCGGGCCTCAGTGTTGAGTTATAATTCAGCCGGTAGTTTAATCAGGTGTGCTGGACCTGCCCAGGGCTGCTGTCCAGCGAGGGGGAGGTTAGTCAGAGCACAACGTCTCCCGCGTAGCTAGCCAACCGCGGCGGGAGCGAGGTTACAGACCGGCTGGCCAGTCATTTACCATGGCGATACTACGGTGGCCGACGCGTGCAAATCACAACGGCAAATCCGGAACACAGAATACACAACAGCAAGAGAGAAAATACAATCGCAAATTAGAAACCACGATTGCAACTCCCAAAAACACAACGACAAAAACCAGAAATCACATTAGAAATGTGTCGACCGGAAAGGGATTTACTACTTGCTGAATCTTATTGGGCAGCTATAGTGTCAATAACAGTGGGAAGTGCGTGAAACGAATACTCAAATTAATTTGAAATGATACGTTTAATGACTGGGTTTAAGAATGGAACTATTTTTCTCCCACATGCAGGAGCCTATCTTGCCTCCTGCCAGGCTGTTATCTTGCCTCCTGCCAGGCTGTTGTTATAAATAAGAAGTTCTTAACTACTTGCCTGGATAAATAAAGGTTATTGATTGCTGATGAGCTAGCTAGCTAATTGTCATTGATGTCATATCAAATATTGGACATTTGTATCTATAGCTAGTGACCTGCTTTAGTAGGCTAGTGGCCTCTAAGTAGTTTGCACAAAACAGCTGATCAGACGTTACGATGCATAGCCAGGCTCTTGGCTAGTCTATGTGACACCTATGGCAATAATAGCTAAAATAATGAAGATATGTTTTGAGTATATCTGTGGTGGTGATATGATAACATTCACATACAGAGAGAGGACGAGTAGTTGTTTTGTTGTATATTATTTCAATATACAACAGAGATCATCTACAAAATAGATTACATCCTAATTCGTAGCATCATCCATTTATCCCGAGCAGCCTCCCAACGCTTGGCCAACTCAACATCTGTCCTCTGTAAGGAAATCAGGTTACTGCGTGTCATAGGTAGCTGGGTAGGCTCGGACACAAGGTTTTTACTCTGGAGCATGCTCTGACTACGAGCACTTGTGTCAGCGGTAGGCGAGGTGGGCATAGATGGAACTGGGGCAGTTGATGAGTCAGACAACTCAGTCGCGAACACGGTATCAACCAAGTCCTCACTCAGTCCTGCGCACGGGTAGGCTACATGCGCACACAGGGAACACTTCAGGAAACCTAGCTCTGGGCCAACACATCAGGTTGTAGAACAGAGGGATATGTTCCAAAACCTCCAGCCTAGGCATAACCCTGCCACCAGCAATATCGTTACCGAGCAAGAACATTTACACCTATTGGAAAAGACGGACGCACCTTACACTCCACTGGCTATCACAACTGAAGTGCACCAGATGGAGAGGCACCGACACATAGCTAATTTCGATGTCCTGCACCAATACACTAGAACCAGTGGAAGACTTTTCAGAGAAAGGCAGAATATCAGAGAGTATAAAAGACTGGGCTGCACCCGTATCTCTCAATATGCGCACTGGATACTGGTCCGCCGTGCCACAGAGAGACACCCACCCACAGGAACGGTGCGTAACCAGGGTGCAGTGAACCGCGCACTCCACCCAACTGGTTTTACTGGTTGCACCAAACCAACCTCCTTGGGGTGTTTGCTGGGCTGCGACATTTTGCGTTTCAACATGAAGCAGTCGGCCCTTACTCCAGCCAACCAGCTAACGTCAAAATCACTAGGACAATGAATGAATGATGATGCTACGAATTGGGATGTAATCTATTTTGTAGAGAATGATCTCTGTTGTATATTGAAATAATATACAACAAAACAACTACTCGTCCTCTCTCTGTATATGAATGTTATCCCATCACCACCACAGATATACTCTAAACATATCTTCATTATTTTCGCTATTGCCATCTAGGTGTCACATAGACTAGCCAAGAGCCTGGCTATGCATCGTAACGTCTGATCAGCTGTTTTGTGCAAACTACTTAGAGGCCACTAGCCTCCTAAAGCAGGTCACTAGCTATAGATAAGAATGTCCAATATTTGATATGACATCAATGAACTAGCTAGCTAGCTCATCAGCAATCAATAACCTTTATTTATCCAGGCAAGTAGTTAAGAACTTCTTATTTATAACAACAGCCTGGCAGGAGGCAAGATAGGCTCCTGCATGTGGGAGAAAAATAGTTCCATTCTTAAACCCAGTCATTAAACGTATCATTTCAAATTAATTTAAATATTCGCTTCCCGCACATGTCCCACTGTTATTGACACTATAGCTGCCCAATCAGATTCAACAAGTAGTAAATCCCTTTCCGGTTGACACATTTCTAATGTGATTTCTGGTTTTTGTCGTTGTGTTTTTGGGAGTTGCAATCGTGGTTTCCAATTTGCGATTGTGTTTTCTCTCTTGCTGTTGTGTATTCTGTATTGCATTTGTGTTTCCGACTTGCAGTTGTGTTTTCTGACTTGCTGTTGTGTTTTTTAACTTTGTTGTTGTGTTTGAACTTTGCGGTTGTGTTTTTTGAACTTGCCGTTGTGTTCCGGATTTGCCGTTGTGATTTGCACGCGTCGGCCACCGTACGATATAGCCCGTGTCATGGCAACGGCAGGCGGGGCCGGCTTGCGTATTAACTCGCCACTTCGCTCGAGCTCTTATTGGAATGCACAAAGGCAGAATAACTCAGGAATCAAATTACACGCTGACATTTATGGAGGTTAAGAAGCAATGTAGTTCCAGTGTGCTAGCGGGATGAGTGACGCGGAGGGCGGTGGAGGATAGCATCTGTGCCCAGTTAATGTTTAACCTAACCATGGAGGCGGATGCACCGGGCGCTTTCCTGCACCACCGACTTCCCTTCTCAGCAGCTCACAGGATCTGAACACAAACAAATACGACGTGGGCTTGTTTACTTAAGAACTCGCCAAAGAGCAACTAACAAGAACAGCCTACGAGTACGCACGCACGCTCGCACGCGCACGCTTATTTCAAATGCACAGCATGTTCAAATTAACAATGCAGCCCCCCCACACACACACACACACACACACACACACACACACACTAGCATATCTTGTGCATTAGTGCGTTTTCCCCCTGTGCAGCAGATTATATAAGCCATAGTAACAATTAAACGTGACTTGTTCCATTTTTCATGCACGGGCTCTTTCCTCCATTCCAGTGCGAGATGATATATTGCGTAAGCCCTTGAAAAGTCTAAAAATATGCAGTCGCACTGCAAGCGTCAGATTATACAACATAGGCTTATCATATTTTGCTTAATTGTCAGCGGGTAGTTGCACAACGATCAGCAGATAAACTGCAAACTCGCTATCCTCACAATACAAAATAAATAAATAAACTGGTCTGGACAGCAAACTAGGCAAGTGTGTGTGTGTGTGTGTGTGGGGGGGGGGGGGGGGTAGAAGGATGATCAATCAAGACTAGGTGAGACGCCGGGGCAATCGGGGGGAGACGGCTCCGGGCGGCCCCATCCAGCCGGGCCTTTGTCCAGGACAATCTGCCCATTCTCTACCCCGACTGCTGCCCCTCCGGGACCCCTGAGCTGGGGCTTCTCCATGCGCATGGTCCCTTAACACCCCAGCACAGGGGGGATTAGTTTAATGATTTTATTCAGCCCTATTGTTTGCCCAGATTAGTCTGCCCCCCCCCCGTTCCCCTCTCTCTCTCGTCATTCAGATGCAGAAAACTGCAAACTGTTGCCGGTGCCTGTCTGCCAGGCTGGACCGGTTAAAGGGCTAGATGGCGGGGGGGGGGGCGCCATGTTCCACAAAGCCCCGGCCGCACGCCAGGTCCGGAGGCGCACGGCGGCGGGACTCCCTGGAGCCCGGCTGGCGGACAGCCCTGGATGTGACACGGCTGGGCTGATCAGCGTCAACGCGCTGAGCCTTCCCGTCTCACTGGGGTCAGGTCAACTCAAACTCAGCGCTGCCGGAATGGAAATGTCACGCCGGAGACAGAGGCAATAACAGGGTTGAATGGTTTAGGCTACAATCAATGAGCGCGTGTATCAGCCTCTATGCACGCTTGATATTACCCAGTAAACGAGGGGGCGCAGGTCAGAGATCTGCAGCATGAGTGGTCTGGGATGGGAGAGAGGTAGCAACCGCGTCCAACCGGTATATAATAAATAATTTGTTGTTTGACCGCCTCAACCTGTCTGCTCCCATGCACTATAGCACTCTCTGAGAAGAAACAAGTCCTTACCCCCCCCCCCCACACACACACACACACATCACACATTCAGATTCGAAGAAGGTTATAACGGCCCCTATAACTCAGCTGCCTGGTAGGATAATGCGAGGTGAAGAACATCCAGGAAGCTATGAGCAGTCACCCATCTCCATCTCAACCCCGTATGGTTCTTCACGGCACTATCCTGACTTCAATTTAGTATGAGGTCCCTTTATACCCCCACATGGCAGATGGAACCTACTCTCTACGCACAGCATTGTATCGGCTAAAAAAACATATGTATTACAGCTGACCGAGTTCTGACTTCATATGATTCCATCCAAATGCCTGCTACCGTCTGGGTGCTGTGATATTACCATGCAGATCACCTTCCACTCCACCTGTTACAATACAAGCTTAAAATACACCTAAATGGAGGACAAATTCAACCTGCTCTCTGCATTTGGAATCAGACTTTGAACTTTAAACATGCTGTGTACCTGCATCTGAAGAACTGACCGATCAAATCATTCCCATTCATGCTCAAGGGGTCTCGGGCAGACGGAAGAAAGCCGTCATCGTGGAGAAGAAAAATCCACTTTTTTACTACGAAATGGACACCTCGACGGAATCAGCCAACCTGTGAACTATGGTCCTAAATTGTACGGCCAAAAGTGCACGCCGCAAAATAAAAACACGTTTTCATTTGCATGTGCAAACGCCCCCCCCAAAGGAAACAAGTATGAAACATATGAAGCAGTCGTGTTTGATCAACAGAGAAACAGCCAAGCCACAACTCACGCCGAGACGGAGTACGCTACATTTAAATCAAAAGTGTCAAGTGAAATAGCTACGGATCAAATAAAATCTTGCCATCTCTAACGGTGTGTGCTTGGTAGTGCATTGATAACCTTGTTAGATACATTTACTGCACCCACAGTACAACACAGCTCCAACTCTGACACGGGGGAATAGGCTCTGTGCACCAGCTCCACTACTTCCTGAAAGGAAGTGGGCATCTTTATTTCCTGTCCTATACTATTGGATTAAGTGATTGATCAGTTGTGCGCTGGGTCTGCCGCACACCTGATCAATCACTTAATCCAATAGTATAGGACAGGAAATGAAGATGCCCACTTCCTTTCAGGAAGTAGTGGAGCTGGTGCATTGAGCCTATCATCACATCGTTCAACTCTGATGTAGCTAGCTAGCTAGCCAACTAGTGTTGATTATAGCTAGCCAGCCAACTAGTGTTGATTATAGCTAGCTAGCCAACTAGTGTTGATTATAGCTAGCCAGCCAACTAGTGTTGATTATAGCTAGCTAGCCAACTAGTGTTGATTATAGCTAGCCAGCCAACTAGTGTTGATTATAGTTAGCTATAAACGGACTCGAATCAAGAACATATTACAACCGTCAACACTTTGTCGGCTCGCTAGCGATCCACCAGGACTAGCTTGTCTCATTTGACCTAGCAAACGTTAGCCTCACAAACACTCGCCATGTAAACTAGCTAGTTAGATAAATTAGATAGATCAGAAACTTGCTTAGTCTGGGACAGTTCGCTTTGCATTTTAGATCCGGTGGGTCTAGGGCAAGGTTCCAGGCTTGAGACCCCCCCACCAGGCTAGGCCAGGCTTTAGACCCCCCCACCAGGCTAGGCTAGGCTTTAGACCCCCCCACCAGGCTAGGCTAGGCTTTAGACCCCCCCACCAGGCTAGGCTAGGCTTTAGACCCCCCCACCAGGCTAGGCTAGGCTAGGCTAGGCCAGGCTTTAGACCACCCACCAGGCTAGGCCAGGCTTTAGACCCCCCCACCAGGCTAGGCTAGGCTTTAGACCCCCCCACCAGGCTAGGCTAGGCTAGGCCAGGCTTTAGACCACCCACCAGGCTAGGCCAGGCTTTAGACCCCCCCACCAGGCTAGGCTAGGCTAGGCCAGGCTTTAGACCACCCACCAGGCTAGGCCAGGCTTTAGACCCCCCCACCAGGCTAGGCCAGGCTTTAGACCCCCCCACCAGGCTAGGCCAGGCTTTAGACCCCCCCACCAGGCTAGGCTAGGCTTTAGACCCCCCCACCAGGCTAGGCTAGGCTTTAGACCCCCCCACCAGGCTAGGCCAGGCTAGGCTAGGCTTTAGACCCCCCCACCAGGCTAGGCCAGGCTTTAGACCCCCCCACCAGGCTAGGCCAGGCTTTAGACCCCCCCACCAGGCTAGGCTAGGCTTTAGACCCCCCCACCAGGCTAGGCTAGGCTTTAGACCCCCCCACCAGGCTAGGCTAGGCCAGGCTTTAGACCCCCCCACCAGGCTAGGCCAGGCTTTAGACCCCCCCACCAGGCTAGGCTAGGCTAGGCCAGGCTTTAGACCACCCACCAGGCTAGGCCAGGCTTTAGACCCCCCCACCAGGCTAGGCTAGGCCAGGCTTTAGACCCCCCCACCAGGCTAGGCTAGGCTAGGCTTTAGACCCCCCCACCAGGCTAGGCTAGGCTTTAGACCCCCCCACCAGGCTAGGCTAGGCTTTAGACCCCCCCACCAGGCTAGGCTAGGCTTTAGACCCCCCCACCAGGCTAGGCTAGGCTTTAGACCCCCCCACCAGGCTAGGCTAGGCTTTAGACCCCCCCACCAGGCTAGGCTAGGCTTTAGACCCCCCACCAGGCTAGGCTAGGCTTTAGACCCCCCCACCAGGCTAGGCTAGGCTTTAGACCCCCCACCAGGCTAGGCCAGGCTTTAGACCCCCCCACCAGGCTAGGCTAGGCTTTAGACCCCCCACCAGGCTAGGCTAGGCTAGGCTTCAGACCCCCCCACCAGGCTAGGCTAGGCTTTAGACCCCCCACCAGGCTAGGCTAGGCTAGGCTTTAGACACCCCCACCAGGCTAGGCTAGGCTTTAGACCCCCCCACCAGGCTAGGCTAGGCTTTAGACACCCCCACCAGGCTAGGCCAGGCTTTAGACCCCCCCACCAGGCTAGGCTAGGCTTTAGACCCCCCTATCTAGGCAAGATTAACCGGTGTGTTTCTGTCAGGACGAGATGTCGACGACCGGCCGCGACGAGAGGCCGTCCGTCTCCAACGCCCTGACCGACCGCCGAGGAGAGTCGGCTGCCACGGGCAACCATAACAAAGTCAAGTCCATGGCCACTCAGCTGCTGGCCAAGTTTGAGGAGAACGCTCCTGCCCAGTCCTCCGGCCTCAAGAGACAGGTAGGGGTCAGGGGTCAGGGGCTGGAGGGGGCTGAGCTTGACGACGGTGTTATTCACAGACAGAGTAGCGCGGTTCTGGTCTTGAGATCCGCGTCAAAGAATATGATGTGGGGGCGGCTGTGGAATTCAGCGAGGGGGGGGGGGGGTGGTGGTCAGATTTCAGCTGGGAAAAGGACCGTGTTCCACATATGGATTGACATTATTCAGGTCAAAGAGCACGAATGTATTGTGATCACACAGAGCTCCAGTTGTCCAGCATAGATATTGAGATCTATGGAGATTTCCGTGGTGGTGCCTCACAGGAGGTCCGGTCTCGTGGTTGAAGTGCTGGTTTGTATGACTCTGTGGGGGCGTCCAGAATGCAAATACAGCTGTGGCTGATGCTGTATTGTTCTGTGGTACAGTAGCCGGTCTGATGGGGCTGATATGATCCGGTCGGGGGTGGGGGGTGGGTGGGGGTGAGTTCACAGGGCCACGCTAGCTGCCGTGATCGTTGACATAGCTTCTGCATTGAACTCTGCTGTGTGTTTTGAAATGGTACTTCTGATAGGATCATACTGTACGCAGAGGACTCAGTTGGGTATCGCCTTGCAGCGCGATTGGTCTGTACACATGGATTTGGCGTTAGAAGCTGTGGTGTAGCCATGAGGTTTGTGTTTAGGAGGATCTAGCTCTATTTATATGGTACAGGTAAATGTGCTGTAGCTGGAGTAACAAGCGGCTAGCTAAGACGGTGTCCAGCCCGTTAGGAGGAATGTATCCTGAGACCTGCTTCTGCTCAGTCCTTGTTCCTGGTGGGCAGACTGAGTGTGATGGGCCGGCCATGCACTGGGACTGGCGCTAGTACAGTGGAAACAGAAGAGTTATTGTATCGGCCACATCTGACCCCCCACTCCCCTCTGTTTCCTGCATGGATATTTTGGTATTTTATATCATATGGTTGTTCCCAGTGGGTGTACAGTAGTGGTAATGATGAAGGCATGTTGTTCTCTGCATGATGTCCTTCCGTATTACACGCTATGCCGTCTCTGTTCACCAGCTATCATAATTTCCAACCAGCATGACCCTTTCCTCTCGTGAATCACTTCCTTCCCTCTCTCCCTCTCTCTCTCTCTCTCTCTTTCTCTCCTTCCTCGCCTCCACAACCGCCTCCCTCTCTCCCCTCTGGGCCCGCTGCGCGCTCGGGGCGTCCTACGCGCTCTACCGCACGTCGCATCGGCCTAGGCATGCAACACTCTGACTCTCCGGAGTTTCCCCCCACTGCCGGGCGTTCCCCGTCTCCGGCCAGCTCCGCGGACTCGGCAGTCTCCTCCCTCTCCGGTGACGAAGAGTCGGATCCCGACATGCCCAGCACATCGGCCCGTGCGCAAAGACAAGAACGGCGCGCTCGTCTCCGACGATGACGCGGGCGCGGCTCTACTCACCGGTTTCCATTTATCATCACCACACCTGTCCCTCGTTCTGCAATCACCTTCAACCCCTACAAGAACCTGGTCTACACTCCACTCATGGCCAGATCTTACCATAACCCACATGTGGTAAAGTATAGCCTAGCCTACAATCTCCTTACCCGTATTTTGTAGTGTTTTTTCCCGTTCCCCGTTTGTGATTACTATCACTCACCCTACCTCTCCTCCTCGTCTCTCCAGTTCCTGCCTGACCCACGCCTGTACGGTTACCCCGCTCCTGCCTGACCCACGCCTGTACGACAACCCTGCTCCTGCCTGACCATCGCCTGTACGACAACCACGCTCCTGCCTGACCATCGCCTGTACGACTACCACGCTCCTGCCTGACCATCGGCTGTACGACTACCACGTCCCCCTTTGTGTTATCTCATTAAATCGCCCCTCCGGGCTTTACCGTCCCTTGCCTCCTCCTTTCCTGTTGCGCCTGGGTCCCTAACCAAACCCTCACAGTAAGATCTGGCCAGTTTGGACCCAGCCAACATGGAGGAGAGACCTGCACCTCCCGGACTACTCCAAGCCCTCCCACAGACCCAAGCTGTGCAATTGCAGCAGGTATCCGCCCAACAGCAAGCCCAGGACGAGCGACTGAGGGGCCTCGCTACTCTGGTCTGCACCCTGTCCGACCAGGTCGACCACAGGTAGGAGGTGGAGGAAGACGCCTTCCGTCCCTATATGGAGATGGAGGAGGAGGAAGACACCTTCCGTCCATACATTGAGATGGAGGGGGAGGAAGACGCCTTCCGTCCCTACGGGCGGTCATCCGGGGCCCAGGGCCGTGCCCTCCCCTCCCCTCCCCTCCCTCCCCGTGCAGCGCTACACGAGGGGGGTTAGAGATAAGGCACACCCCCAGGAGAGCAGACCGGGCGGGGGAAGCAGTGCCGCTGCCTTTCCCCCCGCAGCGCTGAACAGGGAGTTAAGGTTTAAAGCACCACCTCGCCACCGTGACCGAACCACCCCTTCCCGGATCCGCCATCGCCCTACCGGCCAACTGTTACTGCCCCAGTCTTGTTCCTTCCTTGGAGTGATCCCTCTCTCACTCCCTGGGTATCGCCCTACCTGCCGACAAGCACATATGCACGTGTGTTGACGGGGATTACGCTCCCCTCTCTGTGCCGTTTAACCATGCTTCAGAGCCTGCCACCCCCTGCAGACTGCTGCCTTCCTTGGATGTTTTCACTCCCTGGGTATCGCCCTACCGGCCGACTGCTAACAAGCGTATGTGGGACTAGTCTAGCAGGAGGGGATGGAGGAATGGAGGGAGGGAGGGATGGAGGAATGGAGGGAAAACACTGATGATGTAGTAGAGACGAGGGGAAGTACGGTACAAAGAGCCAACCGTGCACAGGTGAGTGAGTGATACAGCAGAAGAGAAGAGGCAGAGATTGACAGTAGGCAGAGTGAAAAGACGAAGGGTACTAACACACTAACACAGCGCTATACTGTACGACCGCGCCAGCAAACCTACAGTACCGGGTATCACCGACTTACAAACACCCAGAGACGGAAAGAACCTGAAGGAAAAGAACGAGGAGTTTCAGAGAAAGCGTGAGAAACAGTGAACACAGACGGCCTCTCGTTCTACTCGCTCCCAGTGAGGTATCTAATCGATAGGAGACGACGTACGTGGATGGAGAGGGAAACCGCCTAGTTATTCAAATGATGATAGTTCATACTGTTGGCTTTTGATGTCGTCTTGTTTTTGTTGTTCTGCGTTTTGTTTTTTTAAGTTTAATAAAGGGGTGCAGAACTACCTAACTATAACCACGATCTTAATTGACTTTCTTGCAATGAAGAATCACTTAAGAATTTTCTCCAACACGGGATAGGAAGCGGCAAAATATATGTTTATTACAGATGTTCAGCACAATAGACTCTCTCAGCATGGTCTAAGTGCCCTCTCTGCCTGGCCTGTGTGGCGGCCGCAATCCAAATCAACTCCCAAGGTCTTGGTGTTATTCTTAAGTAGGCTCCTTCCTGCCCCCACTGGGTCCCAGTTAAGTTATTAGATAAAGGTCACCAAGGGCACCATTCTTCTCCCCCCAGATATCCACTGTGACACCTTGTAAGATATCCCGTCATCCGAGACACCTGTCTGTCCAGGATAATGCACTCAGTTTGTCAATCTACTGGACTGGATCTTATTCCAGAAGAATGTAACTCCCTAGTTCTGTGAACATAACTTTACCAGCTGCAGCATTCATGGGTGACCCTCGCCGACACCTTCTCCCTTAGGCCTCTACAGCACACGCACACAGGCACCATCTAATCGCTCTAACTCACAATATCCCTAGCACAAAGACAAAGCAACAGGGATGATTATTAATAAGACATGTATCTCAAGATTCATCAATACATTATACAGATTCCCTTGTACTGCTTGCTTAACACGAGTTGTTCACAACTAGTATGACTCAACCCTGTCAAGTCAGCCTATTGCCTCAAATTTCTAAAAACCTGTTTTTGCTATTTGTTATTATGGAATATTGTATGTTGGTTGATGAGATTGATTGTTTTAGAATAAAGCTGGTAACAAAATGTGAAAAAGCTGAAGAGACCTGAATCCTTTCTGAATGTAAAAGGTCAGACTTGTCAGACACAGAACCGTATCAGTGACTGGGACCCAGCCCAGCTTTAATCAAATCAGAGCCAATGAGACAGAAAGAAACGCTTAGTCCTCCAACCCTTTGGTCTGAGTGTGCCGTAAATATTGATTATAGGTTAAAGGCAATTAGAATAATGAAGAGAGAAAACCTGATGGACTCTGACAAAGTGTTCTTGGCACTGCAAAGCAGTTTGTAGCACAAAGACAGGTATGGAAAGAGCAAGATCTTATTTAAAGACATGGGTTGCCTTACTGGAATATGCCTTTAATACGTCTTTAGTGAATGATGCAGGTTAGAAGAAGCAGACAGACTCTGAGCAAGCTAAATCCTCTGCCAAAGAAACCAAATGAAAGCCAAGTGAGTGTTTAAGAAAATGGCTTACTTTGAAAGCAATAAAAGTCAAGGCAGAGGTATTTCAACTACCATGGAGGTAATTGTACATTCTGGACAGGTACAGGTGTGGAGGAGGGGGTTTGAACCCAAGATTTTGTGATGAAGTAGCCCTGTCTGAGACTTGTAAGCCCAATGTTCCAATAATGGTCATGCAGTATCACTCGCGTTATTGGCAAAGGTTAAGACAATGTATTTTGGAATTTTTGTGCAACTTAAAGGTGCAGAGACTTAGGAACTATTTTTTTCACAGGGTATGTGGGAAAATAAATAAATACATTTATTACACTAGAAATGGTGCTCAGAGACCACAGACCTCCGCCCATGAATGCATCTTGTGGCTCTGTACACATGCATGGGTGTGTAAGCAGGGTATGTTTGGTATTGCTGCATTTTTTAGGTCGAGAGTTTGTCGATATATGGCTGTTTCAATCCCCGCCATTGACAATGAATGGGGAATGATTTTTTGCTTCTGAGCCCAAATCCCAAAAATGAATGGAGGTGAATGGGTGGCCGTGTCTGGATGGCTCTGTGGCATCCCCCCCCCCGCACACCCCTGTCTAAACCATGTGTCTCTAACAGGGAGCTAGCTTCACATTTATTTCAATTTGTGGATCCGCCCAGTGATTCAGATCCGCTTCAAAATTTAATGGATTCTAAATTGGACCATGCACCCCTACACCCCTCCACCGAGTTACATGAAAATCAGCCCGGTAGTTTTTGCATAATCCTGCTAAAGAAATAACCAACCAATCAACACACACTACTGAAAACATAACCTCTCACCCTGCAAGAGTCCCAAGAACGCTGGCACTGTGGCCACTGTTATCGTGATTTCCTATAATAGAAAACTAAGCATATGTCTTGCAAAAGAGCCATCATCAAAACTTTACTCAAACGCATGAAAATGTCAGGGAAAAGAAAGATTGACTATCAATGAGAGGTCAAACAGATCTCAGGTGCTCCTGGAAAACCGGGAATGGACCAAACAGGGGAAATCCAGGCACTCCAAAGACATGTCCACAAGGAAGTAAAATTAAAATGCCATTATTAATGTGGTTAAATCATCTAATTTATAAAAAGCCAGCATGTTTCAACCTTAATGGGACTTCATCAGGGGAAGCTATCACGTTACATATTGGGCTACGCTACAGGTGAAAGTTCACGCAAATGATAAACAAATAAAAGTAAAGTCTACAATAACAAGAAATAATATAATAATAGCAGTTCATGCTAATTATATCAAATAAAATGTATATAATAACATAAATAATAACAGCAAATGATATGGCTATAATAAAGAACACAGGATAGAAGAGACAAGAAAAAAATCTATCAATAAAATCAATCTCCTCATTAAAGCCTGGGTGTTCTAGAGCACTAAATTTATGAATCCAAAAAGTTTCCTTTTGATTTAGTTTGCGGTTTGCGGTTTGATATGTTTATACCTTTTATACGTAACAGTCATTATCATTGTGACACTCGCTGAAATGTCTGGCCAGGGAATAATCATGGTTCCTCTTTCTGATTGTGTATTTATGCTCAGCAAGGCGATCCCTCAGGCGAAAATTTGTCTGATAGTTTTTGTGGAATCTTAGTCCAAAAAATGAAGTGAATGTCCATCCATGTTTGGGCAACCCGTGGACCCACCTCGTGATTTGGATCCGCTCCAAAATGTAATGGTTTCTACTTTGGCCCATGCTAGCCCCTCCACCGAGTTTCATGAAAATCAGTCTAGTCGTTTTTTCGGAGTCCTGCTAAAGACCCAAACAACCAACCAACACAGGCCACCGAAAAAATAACCTCTCACCCTGCACTGTCGCAGGGGCAGAGGTAACAATGATCAACTGGCCATCAGAAAATCAAGTGTTTTTCAGGGTATCTCCCAGCCTACATTGGTTTGGAATTGTGTTGTCTACTGTCAGGCAGTAGATGGGTATTCTATTGTGTGCTGTTCTACTATGACCCCCCCCACACGCGCACACACACACAGTACAACTCCCCTACAATTATCCCCCAAACCCATTCCTGTATATCCTAGTCTTGACGGTTCTCTGTGTGATGCCCATTGAAGAGGGTGGCAAGGAGCCACAGCTGATATCCTAATGCACCCACTGCCGCATAAGTCATAAATTAAGTCTGAATTACGAAGCAGCTGTTTGCCAGTGCCAACCTCATCTGCAGAGTGTGTGTGCTGGACCGTAGAAACCTGCAGCTCTTTCCTTGTGAGGCTGAGACACTGGTAGGCTCAATCAATCAATCAATCAAAGCTTTATTTGTATAGCGCATTTCATACCCAGAAGCAACACAATGCGCTTTACAGAGAACAAGGCAGAGAACTTCAGTCTGGGCGGCCGGCGCCTGTGCACAGTCGTTGTGGAGCAGGCAGATCCAAAATGGCGGAACAAGTTCATTTATGATCAGAGCGATTGATGTGCACTGTTAAAACCATCTAAATTGACATGCACTATAAATCAGTAACCTTAAATATTACTCCTACCACACAAAGATGATCTAGGCAAAATCTAAGATTGCTGTAATAATGTTGGTAGTTCCTCTGCAAACATGTTCTGTTCTGGTTCCTTACGCAATGGTTTGTATAGAAATTAGTTAGCAATTCTTGAGATTGAGAAACAGTTAGTAATTCTTGAGATTGAGAAACAGTTAGCAATTCTTGAGATTGAGAAACAGTTAGCAATTCTTGAGATTGAGAAACAGTTAGCAATTCTTGAGATTGCTCACACTGCAGCGGTGTGAATTTTTACTTTCAGTTTGGTAACAGACCTGGTAGACCGCGCTTTTAGACATGAATCATCAAATTCAGACATCGCACCATATGTGCGGATCAGCATTAATCTATTTTTTTTCTGTCTAGACATACAGACAGACAGACAGATGTGTGTGAAGGGTGTGTGTGTGTGTGTGTGTGTGTGCGTGTGTGTAGGTGTTCACTCACCACAAAGACACAGTGTTTTGTCATGTTTCACCTCCTCTCGGCTGCCTTCCCCAATCGAGAAGGCAGAAGTGAGAAACGGTTGAGAAGCGCGACCAGCGGCCTCCTGTGCCGTGCGGACGTCTGTCTGGAGAAGCTCTCACGCGAACGCCCCGGCCGTCGCCACGGGAGGCTGTGCAGGCGCCGAAGCAGAAGCGAGCGGGCGGCGGAGGAAGTCGTTGGTTTGTCGATGGTCATCGGCGCGGTTTGGCGTTGTCAGCGTGCCAAGAGGGTCAGCCGGCGTGGGAAAGCTCTGTTCTGAGCCCATGATGATGATGATGATGATGATGATGATGATATTCATGACACCTACGACCACCCTAGTCTGGACCTATGATAATCATACAGTATCACAGTATCATCCAGTATAAGTCTGTACAGTAGATGCAACATCGTGCAATGAAGAATAAAAGTTTCATCATGTAACTATATTTGTAAAGGTTTACACCGAAGCTGAGAGGCTGTACTGAACACCATGCAAGCGGAGAGGCGAAGTCGCACCTGCCGCTCATCTCTCCGTTCCCACACACACACGCACACGCACACACACACACACACGCACACACACACACACACACACCCTGGAGTATTTCTGTCCGGCCGCTGCAGCATGGAACCTTGAACACAATCCCAGCTGGCCGCGACGCGAGACCAGCAAACCACCACGACCGCCGTCGCTGTAGTCTGCTACCATGGAAACAGTGATGTACGTCTTACCTGGTCATGACCCCCCCCCACACACATACTCTGGCTCCTCCCTCTCACCAGGGGGGGGTACAGGGCCTCTAAGACGACGTTTACACCACTATCTACCGTAGAGACTCAGTGGTAATCTTATTGCTGTAAGCCGTCACACCCACTCTGTAATACTGGTCGACTCAGACAACCAACGGAGGTTTTCCTGGTTGGGCGGCTCTCCGCAGAGGTTTTAGAGGAACGAGACGACCGTGGAGGTTTAATGTGTTCTGACCTCCAGTTAGACGAACTCTTAACTTGAGGTTTCGACGGTCTGCTCTGGGTTTTGGGGGAGCCTGATGGGAAGCTAATGACAATTGATCGTTATCAAATCTTCGGCGAACGAGCTCAAAGTAACTGCAAACTCACTGCGGTGGCTCCCAGGCCCCCGCGCCCCCGCGGTCGTCTGGCCGGGGCCCGGTTTCATGGAGAGCAAAGTATCCTCAAACACGGATGGAATTTCATCCCAATTCTGCATTTCCCTTTTCTTACCCGCCCCCTCCCTCTCCCCCCCCCCGCGCGTGGATACCGAAGACACTTGTTCTGCTTTCAATTTCTGTCCATCTCACAGTGTTCCATATCCATGGTCAGACAATGATTGAGGCGGGTAACTTATCCAACATATGTCCTTCGCTGGCTCCCAAGAACACACACGAGTCCGCCACTAAAACCCGTCAGCGATGGTATTTGGCTTGTTTTATGACATAACCACAAACGCCATATACGGTACCTCAGCCCGTTCAGACAGACTGTTAAGAAAGAAGAATAGTCTACTACTGTATGTACAGGAGATGTAATGTGACATCTACTGTTAGGAGCGTTCTGTCTATATTTGTAACCGTCTGAATTAAAAGGCTTTTTGAAAGGTTAGTCATCAAGCTCACTTGATTTACTGTAGTACAGTACAACTGCCTGGCTAGTAGCCATGCTCTATACAGTATATCTACAATTTCCACTATCATTTTGAAAATAAAACCACCGCAAATTTGACATATCTATCATATCTACAGGACCAAAATAGCATTTAGCCGTATTTAAAGGGCTCTGTCATAAGGTTAGTCATCATCCTGATTTAACTACTGATAAACGAATACATTTGTCCTCAGGCTTTTACATTCATATTGATACTTTATTTACCAACCCCCACCACACACACACACACACACACACACACACACACACACACGCAGAGCAGTATAATGCTCCAGTACTGAGTATCACTTTCATACGCAGGGCAGGGCGAGCCAGCAGCCTGTGGGAGGGCTGTCCTCCCCAGAGCGGTGACTGTGTCCCAGCCGCACCTGCCACAGCCCGGCTACCGCCCGGCCTCAAGCCCCCCGCGGGCTGTGACCAGGCTGACCGAGTCTGCCGCCAGCCGGCTAGCCTCTCCTTCTCTCCCCCTCTCCTCTTACCCACCCACCCACCCCGCCTCGCCCCTCCACGGGCAGCCTCAGAGGCCTGGGGCTAGCAGGCAGACCAGCAGGGTGGCCGAGGAGGAGGGGGGGGGGGGGGGTCACTCCGCCCCCCCCCTCACTCGGTCCCGGGATGCTCGGGCACCTGGCCGTGGTGACCAGCGATATTGGAAGCCCGTGAAGGGCTAGTGTGTGTATTTTAGAGACGTACTGTAATGTTGACAGTTAAGGCTGATGAGTCCTCGTTGTCCTGGTTGACAGGTGCGTAGGATCCATATAGGCTAAGAGAGAGGATTCCCACACGCTGTCCTCACTTGCAAACACACTATTGTGAACGTTTTGGTCCCAAGATCCCAAGTTTTTGTTCATAATAAAGTATTTATGCAAGTGAGGACAGTGTGGAATCCTGTCTCTTAGCCTGGTTTAGATAAAAATGAGATGAAAGGTGATAAAATGAGAGATAAAGGGAGAGAGAGAGAGAGAGAGAGAGAGAGAGAGTGAAAGAGAAAGAGAGCGTGGTGTTGATGAGCTGCTGAATACCACGGCCACCACAGGTGGGAGCTCCTACCGGGCGTCGACCCCATAAACCAGCCAGGCGGACGGCCCGTCTCTGTTCCTTTTGCTGCTGACTGTTAAACACTTCACACTTAAACACCTCAGACAGGTTTTTTGCAGCCATTTGAATTATGAAGTTCAATTTCAGCTCTACTAGTGAAATGACTAAAACAATCCCGAGCCTGATGACGCGCTGGGTTCGCGGGCCAGGCGGCCTGCTGACGTTAATGTTCACGTCCTGTGGTTAGACGCCGCGGAGGCTCTGCCGGGGTCTTCTGGAAAGTCCCACGCTGTCATGTGACTAACACCAGAAAGGTTACAGGCTGCAGCCGCTCCCAAACGCATGAGAAATATAGGTGAGGGTGACTCATTCTGTCGCTTTAGAATAATGGAAAACATTAACATAGCTGACCTAGAAACACTGAGTCTTGGTTTTCCCAAAAAC